>NC_136910.1:53386381-53452072 GCF_949606895.1 Notothenia rossii
ACCATACAAGAGATAATCATTCATCTGATCGTACCTCTTATCTTCTTTTGATCTCCAGGAGTCTTTAATGGACCTCCCCCTGAGGACGATCTCCTACATAGCGGACATCGGGAACATGGTGGTGCTGATGGCCCGGGGGAAAATGGTGCGCTCCCGCAGCACGCAGGAGAACCTGGACCAGGCCGCCGAGCAGACCACCATGAGCCCCGACGACCGGAGGCTGTACCGGATGATCTGTCACGTGTTCGAGTCCGAGGACGTGAGGCATTCATTCATAACTATGTTGTTGTCTTATCCTATTAGAAATCTGTTAGGATGCTTGTATTTTGGGTTTACTACTCGCTACCGTCTTGGCAGGACCAGGAAATGTATTTATTAGCTGAAAACAACATGGCTAATTGTGGCATTATCTAAGCAACACTAGTTAAAAATACAATAATATTGAGTTAGACAAGAGGAGTTTCAGGTCCATCACCTGGAGATTAGGAAAGTTTGTAGTTAAAAAATTATTTCTAAGCATGCTGTCATTTGGCCTGGAGTTATTAGAAGGCCTCTTTTAAGAAGTTAGGATTGTGTATCCCCTTCCTGCTTAGCTAGGCTTATGTCAGTGCTATCTTTGTTAAAAACGTTTTTTTATTGTTTTTACATGCACTAATATTTTGCTACAAAGAAATTCATTAGGAGAAGAAAGGTCATGCTGACATTTACAAAAACGAGATTTACACAGGGAGAAGTTTGAAACTCAAGGAAACATTCTGGTGTATTACAACTTGGTTTTATTGAGAATATTTGTTAATAGTTCAATTACAACAATTACACTGTGCATTTGGTTAATTGCAACAACAACAAAAAATTGTGTCAGTAAGAGTCCTCACAAGTAATGTATAAATGCATGTGTGTGTGTGTTTGTGTTTAAATGTCAACAAGCCTTTTGATCATGAGGGTCATGCCAAGTTTATCTGCGCAGCATTAATTCCAGATGCCTCTATAAAGAGCTCTCTTCTTCCTCTTCCTCCTCCTCCTCCTCCTCCTCTCGTTCAGGCGCAGCTGATCGCTCAGTCCATCGGTCAGTCTTTCAGCGTGGCCTACCAGGAGTTCCTCAGGGCCAACGGCATCGACCCGGAGGACCTGAGCCAGAGGGAGTACAGCGACCTGCTGAACACTCAGGACATGTACAACGACGACCTCATCCACTTCTCCAAGTCAGAGAACTGCAGGGATGTAAGTGAGCCAGCAGGGGGCAGCACAGTCACAGCGCTCCTTAAAGTAGTACTTCTGCTTAAATTAGTTCATTTTACACTCATAAAAATACATTCTCACGATAAACAGAACTACCTTCCAAAACAATTGCTCATTATTATTTATTTACCTCTACATTAACCTGACTTTTACAATTAAAACGTTAAGTTGAATTGAGGTTTTTATTTAATTTTGTCAAAATATCTTAATCTAGATACAGCTGGAAAAAAAATCAAAAAACCGGTAGCTAAAAATGTGAACATGTAATAACATAAACTAAAGTAAAAACTGTTAAAAAAAAAACATAATAGAATGTAATAGAATATTTCACTTTAAATATTGATTGACCCTTTATATATACGACTTTTACAAATGTTGTACATATAAACATGTTATTGATAGTCATAATAATAATGTAAATCATATATAAAGTCGTAAAGTATTTATACATATTTTTATGAACATGAGTCATTGCCAACATTTCAATCTGTTAGTTTGCCTTCCAGTGGTTTCAGATGAGCAGCTGGTTTTGGAGTCACAGCTGCGGGACAGTTTTAAAAAAAGTATTTTATCAAGGTGAATTTAGAGATGCTCATCCTGGTCTGACCTCAGATCAACCCGCCCCCAGGTTGCAATGAACACCTGCTGTCTTTTCATAAAAAAATGAATGAAGTTAACTGAAAGAAGCCCATGAGAGTCACTCTTTAAATACAACATTTGAACAGTGAATGTGTCCATGGTCCATCCTGAAGAAGGAAGCCAGTTCATAAACAAAGGATGACTTTAAGATGACTCCACTATAAGAGCTCATTCTGTCTCTGTAAAGTTTTTATTTTAAAGACAATAAACCTCTCCATTGTGGTTCCTTGAAGGTTTACATTGAGAAGCAGAAAGGAGAGATGCTTGGCGTGGTGATAGTGGAGTCGGGCTGGGGCTCCATCCTCCCCACCGTCATCATCGCCAGCATGATGCATACTGGGCCGGCGGAGAAGTCCAGTCGTCTGAACATCGGTGATCAGATCATGACCATCAACGGGACGAGTCTGGTGGGACTGCCGCTCAGCACCTGCCAGAGCATCATCAAGGTACGCCACTTATTCTTTCGCATATTTTTAGGATCATTCCATATTTATTTCACTTAAACACGGACAAGTCAGTTGCTTTCTTACCATAACAGGAAGTGATAGGGTGTCTAAGAATTTTCTACGGCACGACAATGTTTAAATGGACTACAATATTTATGCATCAAGAAGCAGAACTTATCACTTAAATTAAGAGCTGCTTTGTTGATATGTCATAATCTTTTTTTAAATTTGGAATAATACATCATGTTAAAGGTCACATTTTATCCATCCATCTTCCAGGTGTTGTCCTTTTTAATAAGTTTAAGTGCTTCATTTAGCTTAAAACAACAGGACAAGGAGTATGCAGCCATACAGTACTGACTTGGTGTACCACAGGGCAGGCGCATGGTATCCCTACCTATTTCTTTCCCCCCTCTTTTGTTGTGTGTTTTGACCTCTGTGATGTCGGCCTCCTGCAGCTAACCACACTCTGTCCTCCCTCAGGGTCTCAAGTCTCAGTCCCGGATCAAGCTGAACATCGTCAGGTGTCCTCCTGTTACTATGGTGCTCATCCGCCGGCCGGACCTCAGATACCAGCTGGGCTTCAGCGTCCAGAACGGCATTGTGAGTGCGGGGGCTGATAATACCCTCGTATAATGCTAATTCTGCTCCCCTTCTTCTGATGATTATATAATAGCTTTAACAGTGATGTAAACATAGAGTTCCTTAGCAACAAAACTGGAGCAGTTATTGTTATGTGGACATATTTATAGTGTGTACGTGGTTAGTCTCAGTTACTGTCACTAGGAGCTTTAATATGATCCTCTGCTACGGCGTCTGTCCTCACTTTAAGACCACTCTCCCTGTGTTTAACAGATCTGCAGCCTGATGAGAGGAGGCATCGCTGAGAGAGGAGGCGTCCGCGTCGGTCACCGCATTATCGAGATCAACAGCCAGAGTGTGGTGGCAACGCCTCACGAGAAGATCGTCCAGATTCTTTCTAACGCCATGGGAGAGGTAGGAGGGCTCTCCCTTTTTAAATCAAGAGAATACATTTCTGAGAATATGTGTTCCTACTCAAAGGATGCTAGTTAGTTCTACTTTGCTTTTTGTATGTGGTGTTAAAGGGGCCATATTATGCTTTTTTCCCCTTTCCTGTAGTCGGTTTTTGTTCATGTAAAAATCCCAAAGCAATTCTTTATTTAAAAGATAGTTGAAGACATTTCACCAGTTGCAATGAGATATACTTGCAGTCACAGCGAGTAGTAGACATTTGGAATAAGGGAACTGTATACAGTGAAACCCTCCCCTTCTCATTGTCCTTTTTTTCTGATGTGCATCTTATACAATGTTCATGAACTTAATACAATAGCAGAAGGGATGTTTCGTAACAGAGGCATAATTGACTTAGTGAGAGACAATCCTGCAGGTGTAATAACAGCCAAACAATCAATTACAATATTTTGGTAATTAGACCAAGCAACCTTTTTTTTATGGGGATAGAAGTGGTCATCAGTAGTTTGTTAATTCTATGAAATGTGGCCGTGTCCCTTTATACATTTTTAAAGAGCAAAATTACACTTTCTCCTGGTTTTAGTTAGAAGGATCCGTGGAAAAAGTTGAGTTTCATTGACAATAGCGTATTAAAGATTGAAAGAACAGCCCATTAAAGCAACACAACTTAATTTATGATTGAAATCAGTATACTTCCCTTCTAATAAACGTCTCTTTTTGTGTTTTCATTCTCATAATTCGTCTTCTTTCTGCTCCAGATCCACATGAAGACGATGCCTGCGGCGATGTACCGTCTGCTGACAGCGCAGGAGCAGCCCGTCTACATCTGAACACACGTCTCACATCACTCACTCTATTTCCATCCATCTTCCAGTTGTTCTGAATCATCTGTATCCTGTTCAGTATCACTTGACTTGCCTTAATCTGTACAGTACACTGTCATGTAAACATGTACATCTACAGATTCGCAGCAGAAGGCAGATTATCTCACTAGGCCGGAGTTTTAATGTGACGTGTTATGTTCGACCAAAGAGAAATTGTGGATTTTATTTTGCATATCTAGGTGGCAAACAGAGTAAATATTACCTTTGGTTAAATAGCTGTAATATCTGAATGTACTCTAATCATGTTGGACCTATAAGTTGTCAGGGCGATTCAGATGATGAAGAACTTTTGAACTGAAGTGAGAAAGATAAAGAGGAATGCATGTATAATTCTGCTGAATAAAGTCTCAAGAAAAGGCAGTCAATGCTGGTTTGTTTTATTCAAAAATGATATATTATGGGTGTGGAAAATATCAGAAGTCGAAATATCGAAATATCAGTAAGTCGAAAATATTGAATTAAACGACATAGTAAAGTATGTCAAAGTAAAAAAATGAACATAGTATAATATATCAAAGACATGCAAAAGAAACCGACAGAGTATGTTTTACATTTCCCGAAAAAACAACAGGGTAGAGTACGACTTAAATATTTGAAAAAGATATAGATAAGTATTTAAGAAATAAAAAAAATGTAACTAAAAATGGTATTATTCATGTATAAGTATTCTTTATGACATTAAAAAGTGTATTTTATTGTACGTTATAGAATAATTCATAAAAAAGTGATGAGAAGTATCCTCAAGAAAAGAAATAATTATATTACTTTGTCGGTTCCTCCTACATCTCTTTCCAACCCTGAAGTTATACAATAACACAAATCAACCAAACAAGGCTCTCGTTGGTCAGACAACACAACAACTAAAGACTAAACACTTCCAAGAAGACATTGCAAAAATGTGAATGTAAAAACATGATTTATTTATTTGAATTTCACAAGAGTACGTTCTGTAACACTAAAGGAGATCACAAACTAATAAAGAGAAATCACAAACTAACAGACATTTAAAAAGAATCAGATCAACCAACATGATTGTCGTCACCATATTCCAGATGTACAAAGACTGTATATCAATATAAAAACATAAAATATGCAATAACAATGTGATTGTCTCTGGAGGCAAGCTGCTTCAGCTCGGTTGCACCATTAAATCCAACTCTACCACTACATTTGTTTACACTACGCACAGTCTTGATATATTTTAACAGTGACTTCTGTAACATCGTGTGTTGACTTGAATACAGAAATGTTTAAATGCAGCTCCTATGGAAGTGCAGAGCATTCTCCAAAACACGTTATCATGTAATTGGATCGCAAGCGGCTACATTTTCCAGATTATTAAATGTATATCTGCTATTTTTCAGTGTTGACTGGCCAAAATATTACAGAAATGCGTTGATAATGTAATGTTTCCCCCATCCAGCGCTAAAAGGCACTTGAAAATATGCCGCTTCCCAGAATGCACGCATATAACACAGTGTAGAGTATATATACACATGTAGAGGCGTACAGTAAATCAGAAAAGAGCGGTCTGGAAAAGGAGAAGAAGACCAACACCTACTTGACATCAGAGTGAACGACCCATACTGACACACTGTGTGATTTATATAATGTTCTGGTTCTGAAAGAAGCTATAGTGGAGGTTTAGACATGGGCAGATAAAAGCACAAAACTGTTGGGATGAACCAAAGTCTACACACTGTACATTGTCTACAGCACCATATCTATTGGTGTTAGCTCCAGTTTCTATGTTGCTGTGACATCCCAGTGAAAAAACATTTGTTCCTAAAAATGGTATTGTCTTAAAATCCTTAAAAAAACAACTTAAAAACTTTTTGCAAATGGAATTTCTAAGGGATTTCCAGAATCGCTTATTTGAGATGATGGCAAGAGAGAATTTTGTCTGATTTCAATAGTTTTCTCTCCTGTGTGTTTATGATATAAGAACAAGTATAAAATTCTTTGGTAATATAATTTGTTTAAGTTCCTTTAAAGTAATGTTGCAAATGGGTTCTCAAATTATCAAGTTTTTATTGTTGTTATGCTCATTTTGGCCACAAGAGGTTGAATTGAAAGTGCGCATTAACATTCATTTTTGAACATTTTAAAAGATTATGTTGGCAAAACTTTTACTTTTTTAAATACATGACAGAAAAATATTGCGATTAGACAAAGAAAATTAATCAACAGCATTATTTTTCGATTCGATCAGAGTATGAATCAGGTTAAAAATCATATGTGTCGTGCAGAGGGCAAGTTATTCTTTCTTACAGATGAAAATGTCTTTTTAAAAAAAAGCATTAAAAGGTGTATTTTCTAAAAACCTTTTCAATAAAGTCAGAGCGTATTTAACTTTTATTAGAACATGCTTAGCTCTGATGCTCTAATCTGTAATGGTAACATATGAGGGACTGGGCCCCGATGTATTGGGGAAGAAAACTCCTTTCAGACGCAACAAAAAAAGATGATATCTTTGAAAGGGAACGTCAGAAAATCTCCTATTTGTGTAGGACGTTAAACTTTGAAAAACGCACCTTGATAGGAATATTGTGTGTTTTTAAAATGTCCTGGAATTAGTGTTAAAATGTCCAGGAATCTGTCTCCAGGTAGAAAGAAGTTCAGAGACTTTCCATCGAGGTAGAGCCGTTACCAAGGTCACGCTGCTGTCGGCTCGTAGTGATGAAGATATGGGAGGGGTCCTGCGGGGATGATGTCACTTCCTGTGGGCCTACAGCTCGGTGTCGTTGTACCTCTTGGGGTTGTAGTAGCCTCTCTTGTTCTGGTCGGCCAGCTGCCGGCGGTACTCTGCCTCCTCGTCCTCGTAATGCTGCGACCTGGGGGGGGGCTGCTGCTCTGCGTTGGAGCTGGAGCTGATACCACAACACACACACTTATATTTTCTGTCTCAAAGACAAAACGTCCACAACATCATTTTGGAACGCAGGGGTGTCCAAACTTTTTTCACCAAGGGCCACAAACAGAAAAATATACAAAGGGCTGGGCCATTCACTAGAGGTGTATCGCCTCATAAGTTCAGTTATAAGTTAGAACAATCAATCAAATGTAGGTGAATGATGCTTGTGAGTGTTGGCAGCCCATCCCTTAAAACAGAAGCCTCTGATTGATTATAATAAGGAGAAATATGAAGGGTAGATTTCAAGCTTGTTATTTAAATAATTGGCCTTTTTTCTTGTCAACTAAGATTTGTTAGAACATGTTTCCAACTTTATTTGACTGAATTTATTTGAAAAGTGGGTTTATTAACACATGAATACTACTGTGTAATATGTTTCTACATATATATTTAAGAAGTATAATATGAGAAAAGCACAAGTTTCGAGCCGTAGTTTGGACCTCCCTGCTGTGAGGTACGTTCACTGTGAGGAGGGCTGCTCTCAGCCTAAATAAAATAAAATATAATAAAATAGAAAAAGTCCAGAATAGTCTTTATACAAGTAATTGGAATATTGATATATATAAATTGCAAACATATGAATGTTATGGATGTTGTTTCAGAAGTTATCGAGTTATCTTTCTGTCTCAGAAATCAAACATCATTCTGTGAGTCATGAGTGCTGCTCTCACCCGATTGGCTGCGGGCGGTTGTGGTTGGGTTTTGGCAATTTCACCGGGACGGCGTAGATGTCCGGATGCTTCTGGGCGATTTCCAGCTGTGCAGAGAGGAGAGACACAGAGACACAGAGACATCAGAACAGATAGGAATAGCAATCCATGATTTACCTCTTACTTATACTCCACATACATATTGTAATGCACATATTATATACTGTAGTAACATTTGTACACTAACTTCTTCTCTTTTTGTATCTGATTTTATCTTTGCATTGCACATTCTTACACTATTTTTTTCATTTTAATACCGTCAGTCCCGAACAACTTCTGAATATTTTTGCACATTTGTACACAGAGCTACCTCTTTAAATGTCTGCACAGCTCTCTACTTTCCATACCAATACTGCACATGTTTTACTTTATATTCTGAGTCTATGTAGTACATATTATAATGTACATCGTTTTGGGTATATCTATAAACTTTACTAAATATTAAAAAAGTGTTTTCTAATTGTTTTATTTTTGGTCAATTTCTTACAATGTATCTTCTTTAACTGTGTTTACTTATGCACGATGTAGACCAAGGCAAAGGCACGAAACCCAACTTCCCCGGGGGTAAATAAAGTATTATGGTTCTGATTTGTGACATTATGGACGTTGACCCTCTGACAAGCAAATAGGACGCATTTCTCCTCGAGTCAGAGTGGATGTTGGTGCCAAATTTGAATAAAAAACAAATGCACATGAAACAACACTGCCATAAAAAGCTCCCTTCATGAATCAATGACAAACAAAACCCAAAGTCCTCGCCTTGCGTTCAGCTGTGAGTCAGTCTGAGTCAAACCCATCAGGTCAGTTTTCTGAACTCAGCGCAACATTCCCTCTTTTGGTTATCATCCGCCCGATTGGAAGATTGTTTTCTTTGTCAGAGCGCCCCGAACGAGGAAGCTGCATTTCCTCAAAGAACTATACTGTAGTTGTTACAATTACACAGTCAGAGGATTTCACTCCTATATAAATCATTGGAAACACATTTGTTCTTATTCTCTTAATGTTTTAAGTGAGTATCAGGTCAGAAGAACAGACGAGCGGCCCCTGAGCAGACCCCCCCACACACACACCATACTTCATGCTGTAATATGAATAAAAAGTGAACCTACTCGAGCGTTTTCGGCTTCCTGCAGCTCGAGCATCCTCTGAGCCCGGGCCAGATGGTCCATCTTCTCAAAGGCTTTAATCTAGGAGAGAAAAAAACACATATCATAATTAACATTTCATTTTTTACGATAATAAATAGTAGATACTGCACATCCACACGTCATGAAGTTTCAAAAGTGACAGTTAGTGAAACATTAGAGTAAGATCTCCATGAGATGAGGATGATGGCAAAACACATATGAGTTATTTGGGATTTTAATGGAGGGTTACGAACATTCAAAACGATGCATTCAGTTTACCTGATCCCCCGTTTTCTATTTCATATTAGAAGCAAAAGGAGGAAGGAAATGAAATAAATAATCATTTAATAATAATAACCGAGTCAAAGCCTCTGAGTATTTCTTTGCTTGTTTTTCAATAACAAACTATTTCTTTAAGAACAAAAAAATGTATGTCTCATGAATGTACATGTTCATAATTTAGTTTTTGGGAGAAGGGGTGGGATTTAATAAGTGTACCCCTTTTCAGATGTGTAATTAAGTAGATCATTTGTTTATACATCATTTAGAATCAGTAATATGTTTGCATATCAATTTGACACTGCTTCATTTTGTATTGTATAATAGTAGTACTCATGTTAAAACAAATCATTATTGTTTTACACATTCGAAATAAATCTAATGAAATAAAAAATGCTTGAGGTTTAAAAGATCTGTTGCATTAAGTATTCATTGTGTTTCTCTAACCTTGCCCAGGAAGGACTTGCCGACGGGGTCTTCCTCCCCCGGGCTGGGCTTCTCTGAGGTCTGAGTCAGACGGGGGACGGAGGGCTTCAGGGCCACAGGGGGGGGGAGCGGTCTGTTCACAGCCACTACGTCGCTGCTGATGGTGCTGCTGGAGTGAGAGTCGTAGCTCCGAGACGAGTCGGTCCGAGTCTGAGCGCGCACCTGTCGCAGGAAAGGACAGTTGATGATTATTTATTTATAAGTACAAACTGGGAACTGCAGAGCTTTCTTAAGGCTTACTAATCACCAGGACGTGTATAGAGAGTGATTTTGGATGAGGAAAGAGGGGGAGGGTCTCACCTTCGGGGGTTCAGGGACAAAAGGAGGGGGGGGGCTGGGCTCTCTGTTCAGCATCTCTCTGCTGCCCGCCCTCCTCATACGACCCCGGGGTTCAGCATGAGGCTTCTACACACACACAGACAGAGACAGAGACAGAGAGAGAGAGACACACAGACAGAGACAGAGAGACACGGACAGCCACACACACACAGAGAGAGACAGAGACAGAGAGAGAGACACACAGACAGAGACAGAGAGACACGGACAGCCACACACACACAGACAGAGACAGACACACAGACAGAGACAGAGACAGAGACACACAGACACAGACAGAGACACAGACACAGACACACAGAGAGAGAGAGAGAGAGAGAGAGAGAGAGAGAGAGAGACACACACACACACAGACAGAGACAAACACACACACACAAGGTTGGTCAGGGTCAGAGTATGGAAAGTGAGAATAAGAAGGGTGACTGTTGGGAGGCAGACTTAGCTTGCATGTTTAGAGTAGCTAGCACTGCTCTAAAGTAGCTGGGTTTTGCCTTAAATGTGTCATATTTGAGATATTGTGTAATAACATTTCGGACATTTGACAAAAATATATGCAGGTTGTTGCCCCTCCAATAGCCAGCAGAAGGATCATTCGGGGTTTAATGGTCATGGTCTGGAAAATGAATTGAATGTTGTGTAATGTAATTAATTGTGGATAACCTTCAGCATAACAGCAAATGCATTTTCTGTAGCTGTTGGCGTAACATAGCTCGAAGATGCGTCAATGTGTGTCAGCGTTTTGTTCATTATCATGTAAAAAAGGGCAACAAATTCATAATATATAAACTTAACACTTGAAGCAACGGGTTTTATTTTTCTCTCCTAGTGTTTTAGGATTTGATTGGTCTCGGTTTGTTATTCTGCGTCCTTGAAACATTATGGAGTTTTGTCCATTACAATGGGTTGCAACCCTGGATCTTGTCACCACTGAAAAGCATCTGTCTTGCTTAGAGACTGTATTAAAACAGTTCACTAGGGTATTAACCACAAAAATGTAATTTGCGAGCCTATAGTGAGATTTGAGAATAACGAGAGATTAAAAACCCTCCTAAGCTCTTTTGTTAGGTTAGGGAGTTGCTCAGATTATGAAATGGTTCCATTGTGTGATAACAGAATAATGCAGTTGTTTCAAATGTATTTGACTGTTTACCCAACCCCATTGCATAGTGTGTGATTGCTATACTGGCATCTAAAAAGAGCATAATGTTCTCAGTGTCCTCACCTCGTCGGGCATCACAGGCTCTGATGAGCGGCTGATGGCGGACACCGGCGTCGGCTCGTCCGGCATCTCGTCCAGCTCGTTGTCGGTGTAAGCCCCGCCCTCGTCCGCTGTGTCCTCGTAGTCGCTGGTCAGCCGGCTGTCCATGCTCAGGTAGTCTGCGCTCATCGTTGATAGGTAGGACATGCGGTCGTCATGGAGATCCAGGTCTTCGTCTGAACCGTCCAACTGAGGAGAAGAAGCGACAAACAAATGTAACACACAGACACTCAAATCCAGCACTAGTCCTGTTTTTTTTTCTTCTTTTTTTACGCTGATACGGACAGTCTTGCACTAATGCACAATCTCAAAGATATTGAAGTGACTGTTATTTTGTATATATTGATTGTTGTGCTTTTATTTAGGTCTTAATGTATTTGCATACATATTTTTATATATATTTGTTTTTGTATTCGTGAATGTGGGAAACGGCATTTCGATCTCTCCGTCTGTACACACAAATTGAAAGATTGACAATAAAGTTGATTTGATTTGACTTAACATTTGATGTATTATTACTCAAAAGTGAATTATCAGAGTCTATTCTTAGAGCTCATGAAATGTATTTGTAAACCGACTCACCTTGCCCTCACACACCCACACCGCTCGGTCCTGCTGCACCTGGATGGAGTCTTTCACGCTGCCGTACCACGCGTCATTGGAAGAGTTCAGGTCCACAGTCGCTGAATGTGCACACAAACAAAACAAATAAAACAAATAAGTGAGGCAAAGAACCACCAACAGCGAGCATCATGGGAAACCAACATAAGAACCAATTCTATTTTTGTCACACCTTCTTTTACATTTTTTCTGTACCCATTGATTTCTGGGATTGAAGTTTTTGCTCTTCTTAGATAATAGAAAATGTAACCTCATACTAAGATAAAAAAAAACATATCATTTTCACAATCTACACATTGTCCTGCGCAAAGAACCAAAAAAGAATATAGAATTATTGGCAATATTCCCGGGAAATACGGATCTTCCAAAGGTCCTATTTTGAGATCAGAGCTGCTTTTGTGGTGTTTCAATAAAGCTTTAAATGTCTGTTGTCATGTTTTATGATGTCCTAACTCACAAATTGATTTATTAGATTAAATAACTTAGTTGTTTTTGAATAAATGTGCTCTTGTCCCTCTCTTTGTGTGCTGCAAGTTGGAGTGCACTTTTTTTAGACAGCACTGAACAAGTTGTTTATGATGCCAACAAATATGAATATAGGCAGAATATTTTGTTACATTTCAACATGCTGTGTACTAGCTTCAACTACATTTACAACTTATTCTGCAGAGTAAGAGCTAATTTCATCGTAGAACGTACAGGTGAAGAGGTGCGAGCAGGTCTTCCTCAGTTTAACAGACTGCTCGTACAGTTTGCGTGCGCTGCGGGTGGATCCGGGCAGGAGGCGGTTCCTCATCGTCTTCACGCCATGCTTGCTGTCCGGGTTGAGGAAGAGGACGATGGGATACCACTGAGTGTAGTTCAGTGTGTCCACAGCTTTGGGAGTCACATCCAGCAGAGCGTGAAGGTCCTGAGGAGACAGAGAAGTGGTTACATAATCGATCAACCGGTATATTTAGGAGTCGGCCATTTTTTAAATTCTAGTGCTTTACCTGTTCAATGATTTTTCGGATTGTGTTGAGTCTCACTACCCCAGAGGATTTCTCACTCCCTGCGTCTTTGGGCTCCGTTTCTGAGATGAAAAAAGATATTCATAACATCAGTCAGCTTTGAATACTTTGTATATGTTATTGAACACTGTGCCGCACTTAGGTAAGCACTTACTGGCGATGACAAACTCGTCTGGCATGTCTGTGCTTAGTTTTTCATTCACTGCATCGGAAATAGGTCCAAATATCACCACAGGTCTCCTGAAACCAGCTAAAAAAACATTTAACAGGATTAGTCCCTTGTCAAAAGGAAAAACAACATATCGTATATAAAACTGCAAAATGACCAGTGGATCTTTTAGGTACCTTCACGTAAGACCACCCTCTCGTATGCAGGGAATTTTGTGGTGACTGGAACAGCGGTGAGGTCTTCTCGGCTCTTGCGTAGGTCTTTCTTCTTCGCCGCCCTTTGGCCTCTTAGCCTCCAGAAGTCTCCTCTGTCGTTGCCGGATGCGACCCGAGCTGCGTTCTGCACGTTGGACATTTGCTCGGCTCTGTGATAGAAAATACAAAAGGAGATTCAGTCAGAGTCATGTTTATTAACAGTAGGGGATGAAGGTAATAATCTGAGGGAAAATGTGGAATTACCAAAATTGGAGTAGTAAAAACTCTCAAGTGTATGAAAAAGTATAAGATAATAATTCATGAATTGATGAGTGTGATGAGGTTGATTAAGTGGAAGTGATGTGGACTGATGTTGTTTTATAAAAAAAACAGATAAAACTCCACAAATGTCCAGGTCTTTTTCCCCCTCAAATGTTTGACATTATTTTTGAGTGAGATTTTCCTCACAACTTCCAACATTTTGTTATTTTACCAAATCTTAGATTAGGTTTGATTTGTGTCTCCTTTATTAACTATTTGAGTCTTAGATATTC
Organism: Notothenia rossii; assembly: GCF_949606895.1. Lineage (NCBI taxonomy): Eukaryota > Metazoa > Chordata > Actinopteri > Perciformes > Nototheniidae > Notothenia > Notothenia rossii. The sequence goes on from NC_136910.1 coordinate 53,400,241, forward strand.
TGTGTTTAATTTTGTGTTAAATATTACCCGTCTGTCTTTTTTTAACTACAATGGCTCTCATATACTTTTTCATTAATTGCTTGCCTTTGAATACCGGACTGTAATTCTACTGAGGAGATTCAGTTGTTTCCAGTTGCTCCATGATTTGTATGATACAGACACATATTAGGCCAGTTCATTTAGAAAATACTCCACCCCCTACATAACCACCACAACCAGGACCCCTTCACTCACCTGCTTTTGTTGGGGATGATTCCTTTCTCCCGCAGCTGGTTGTCTTTGTCAGAGCGGATTGCCAGCCAGTTGCCCAGCTTGCCATCATAAAGTGTGTCCGTCACTTTGAAGATCTCTCCTCTGGTGAAAGGAAGACTCTGAGGAGCCTCCTTCTCGTACTCAAAGTGAGTCCTGATGAAAAACGAGTCACCTCTGCCGGATGCCAAAATGTCCTTGTAAACTAAAACAGAAAAAAACACTCCTGTCATTCTGGGTCTACCAGCTCACTGAGTGTCAATAGACATGATCCTTATACCAAAGACCCAAAATTAGACTAAACACTATTTGGTGTTCCTCAGGGCTCAATCCTGGGCCCATTACTATTCCAACAACTACCTACATCTGTAAATCAATTCCATCTTTAGTTTTGCTGAATGTGGTGCTTTATTGATCCTCAGTTTTGTATCAATGTTATTAACCTTAGATGCACATGTGACTAGACCCTACACTCTTCCATAAGTGGGTCAAAAATGACCCGTATTAGAATAATGTGTTTTTATGCCATTTTTGTCATTTTGGTTAAGAAAAATCACTTGTATAATATTTAGTATTATATTTTGGTTCACACTTGAAATATTTTAGATTTAATCTTTCATTATTTATCATTTTAGAATTATTTTTTACATTTTGAAAAAAAACGTTTTGAACATATTGATGCAAAGATATCCGCTATTCTGAGATCCTCACAGTATTCCAGTCCCTTTTTAAAACTCGTCTCTTCTCCTCTGTCTACTCGTAGCCCACCCCCCATCAATCCATGCCGGTTGATCAAGTTTGATAGTCCTATACCCCCCACTCTAACCTCCCCTTATATTGTAAAGCGATTATGAGTCCTTGAAAAGCCCTATAAAAATATAATGTATTATTATTATTATTATTATACTGACAGGTATCAGATCTTGCTTTGTAAAATCATCTTCCTGAGAGGTGTCGTCCGTGTGGTCTACAGTGAATGTATTCCTGACAGCAACAGGTGATAAGTATCAAAGGTTCCCATTGGATCCCATAGAAAATGCATGCGGGTCATTTTTGACCCACTTATGGAAGCTTGGGGTAGAAATACAAAAACTACAATTTCTTAAAATGTACATTAAAAATGTGAATGGTATGATATCCAAAACATGTTTTTTGAGGAATAGCTGGAATATGAAATCATAAAAAAATGGAATTACAAAGATACTTCAAGAAAACCACCTCACCGGGTCAAAAAATACCCACTTATGCATCTAAGGGTTAAACGCAATACATGTTTGTATTAGCAGCCATTATCTATACAGTAGGCTACAGTACCTTCAGGTTTGCTTTGAGCAAGAATGGTGACATCTTCTCCTTTGGGAACCTCCAGGAGGAAGAGGACAGCATCCTCACGCACCATGCCTCTGAAGTCCATGCTGTTCACCTGGAACAGACAAGAAATACCATCAGAGAGAGTGCTTTAGTATAGATTAGACAAACAAATAAAACAATGAACAGATGATCAAATAGTAAACATTTTTAAACAAAGGATAAGATACCTGAGCAATGGCACTAAAGTAAGAAATGGGCTCATTACATCCCGGTTCAGCCCATCATGTGGGGACATTCACCACTGAGATTGTGCCTTTTTTGATTTTGATTGTTTGTTTGTTCAGTGTAATGGTGATCCAGATAGCCAATTCAGTGTGTAGTGCTAGGATGCGTATCAATGTTATCGCAGGTTGTTGATGTGGAATAAAAGAGTGTCACCTTCATGATCTGATCTCCTGTCTGGAGTCCCTCCTTCTCCGCTGCGCTGTCATCCTGAACGCCGGCGATGAAGATGCCGACATCATTCCCCCCCGCCAGCCTCATACCGACGCTGTCCCCTTTCAGGAAACGCACCATCACTGTGTTCGGCCTGGAACACGTAAAGATAAGATACCTCATCATGAACATGCATACAAAATGAACTATTAGATAAACATTGCTAACTATGGGTTAAAGATCTTGAAAATTGACACAATGGATAAACTGACCCATATATCTCCTGGTCCTCTATGCTGGGCTTTAGTGTCAACTTATGAGGAGCATGAAGCCTCGGAGCTAGAGCGACGGCTGGAACTGCACAAAATGATAAAGAATCATGTTAATACTTTCTAGGTGCAACATTAGGACTGCAGATGGAAATTAGCTATTAACTCAAATCTGGCATGATTAATCTCTTCTCTTTTCTGAGATTAATGTATTTGGGTCCTTGTTGAAAAAAATACATAATATTCCATTCAAATTGAAAGCTACTTAAAACTGGGAAACAAATCTAAGCTTTATGTATTCAGAAGGAGACATGGGTTTACCTGGTGGTGTTTCTGCCCGTGGCTCCTCCCTCTCTGAACGCAAAGGGGGCAGATCTTCCACAGCCCTGTCAGGAGGTCTGAATGGTGTTGCCATGGCGCCCATTTTTGCCAGCCTTTTGGGCGGGTCCTCTCTGGAATTTTCACAAATTCAAGTATGAGAAAATTGTATTTCAACAACAACAACACACAGACACACACACACGATATGTATAGTGAATATTACAGCAAATATTACAGCCTAGTTTAGCCATAACTCTCAGCCCCCTTTGATTTGATGTAATGGATTGGCTAAGCTTCATGAAACACCAATCAACATAATCCTGCATTATCCAGATTTTTTTGCTTTATTAAACAACACTGATGATAAATTCGCCAAGTCAAGCTGCACTATTTCAGGCGTTGTTTTAACCAAAAATCAAGTATCAGGTAGGGAAATAATACGATTTAACGAGGGCCTACCTGGGCTTTTCTCGGAGCTTCTCATTGGATGAGTGAGACGAGAGGTCGGAGTGGTGGCCCCGCCTGTCTTCTTGTGGGGAGTAGGAGCGGTAAGACTCGATCTCTGAGATATCTGCAACACACAAAAAGAAATATCGGCTCATGTTCAGGTAATAAAGACAAAAGATATATCTAAAACTAACTAAGTAATGTGTCCATGATGCGCTTGTATTTTTGTAATTACATAATGTGGATTGCACACGATTCAAATGGCCCACAGGTCATAAAGGCAGGGAGGTGTGCACATGAGCCACACAAATGAAGGTTACATTTCTATGTAGCGAAGCATGACCTGTAGTTAAATACAGTGAGGGCTCAGAGGATGTCTAAATGTACAAGAATGGGCTATATTGTATGATTAATGAAGCAATCCATTAAAGGAGTATATGCACTTTAGGTGATCTGATCTTTGGCAGAACTCCTCGCACACACAACCAGTCCCTATTGAGGTCTTTAGAGAGGGGACACTGCTGCGGTGCCAACCTTAACATAATGAAATTCTGTCGTATCCAATAGCAGGATTACGACGGGGGATTAGATCACCCTGCCTCAGGCTGGTGAGCACTTTCACACATGCAGAAGCACACACACACGGTCCCAAAATCAGACAAAATGGGTCACAAGTCTTCCTGCAACCCCCGCCCCCCCCCCCCCCCCCGCTTACATTTGGTCAGCGAACAATCCACTCACACCACTTATCTAGATTGATCCCGACAAATCACAGCAAGCCGTTCCGGTCATGTGACTTTAAAACCAGGTATAAAAGGGTAAGTAATCAGGAGGGTATGATGATAGTCTCTGACTCGTAGTGCTAGTGCTACTTTGATAAATATTTGTACACGTTTAAATAATAGTAAAAAGCTGATGTGTTAGTAAAACCTTTATTTTATGAAGGGCAACAAGTTTGATATATATTGACAAATACAACAACAACAACAAGGTTTCTACAGTTGATAATATGAAGTTCATAAGCAGTGGGTTGATATACTGTATGATGATGGCAGGCAGCCGCACGTAGTTTTGCAGCTATTGCGGATAGGACTTGCTGCCTTTCAGATCTGAGTGTCTCTCACCATCAAGCTCTGAGTCGCTGTCGACCATGGGGGGAACTCGAATTAGCACCTGCCGTTTGTCTCTCTGCACCACCAGCTGCAGCTTCCCGCGGGATTTCTCGATCAGCTTCCCTGCGTCGCTGAGGGACAGGTTTTCTGTCACCGTGCCGTTAATCTGAGAGAGAGAGAGAGAGAGAGAGAGAGAGAGAGAGACAGAGAGGAGATCAGGAGACAGCATGAGCCAATGCAGGATTGTATTTATACTGCATTGTTATAGAGAGGGAGATTATAAGAGATTGGAAATGTCCAAGAACAACTAAATGTGCTTTCTTTTGATTTATAATATCAAATATTGAACACTGCACTCTCAATATTCACACTGACACCTAATATTGGTGGTAAAACTAGAATAAAGACACGATAATTGATCGTAAAAATCATTAAAAAACATGAAGCTTAGCACCGATTGGCACTTTGAGGAATAAAAACCATGACCCTACCTTTAATATGATGTCCCCTTCCTGCAGGTTCCCATCTCTGCTGGCCAGTCCTGTGTTGGTCATCTCTTTGATGAAGAGCTGACTGCCGAGGCGAAGGCCATACTCTGGAAAGATGGTATAAAAAAGAAACTTGTTAGTCAAACAAATTACAGTTTTAAAAGTACCAGCTTTATATTTTGTTTTTCTAAAAGACTAACAATAGTATCAAGCAGCAGTAGGGGAAAATAAATCCATTCATGTATTATTTGAGATTCTTATCTCCTAAAAATCTGATTCCATTTACAACTTTGAAATATCAATATGTTGTTTTCCTCAAAAAAACCTAAACATTGCTACTGATTGAAAGTAATCGTGAAGTTGTGTGAAGTATTATCTTCGTCAAAAATCACAACAAATAAATGTTTACAGTGATATTTTGTGTAAAATAAAATAAGATTCACACCTATAGTAGATATACACATTTTATACATATTTGTATTTTGTATTTGGGATTGTGGGAAACGATATGTCGATCACTCCGTCTGTACACACAAACGGAAAGATTGACAATAAAGTTGACTTTGACTAGTAACAATGTTCGTTAGTGTCTCACCTTCGTTCGGCCGGTTCTTCAGCAGCATCACATTCAGGGGTTTCTCCAGGGGCTCCAGGCTCAGTGCGGGGCGGGGGAGGGGGATGGGCAGGGCGGCCGGAGACGGGGAGCGCTCCAGACGGTCTCTGCTCCCGCTCCGTTTCATTGGCTCCTCGTACTTCCTCGGGTCGATGGGGGCGGGCTCACGTCCTCGTTCGATGCTGTGGTCGCGCCCGCGGCCTCGTGGGGGGCTGTGGCCGTCCCGCCCGTGGCGCAGGTCGGGGCTGTGCGTGCGGTCCAGAGTGCGCTCGCTGCGGTAGCGTCTGTCCGGGCTGGTGTCTCTGTCGAGGGCTCGCTCGCTGCGGTAGCGCCGATCGGGGCTGTGGTCTCGGTCTAAAGTGCGTTCACTGCGGTACCTTCTGTCCGGGCCGTTGTCGGGCTCGAGCAGGTGGTCCCCTCCCCTGTGAGGGCGCTCCGGGCTGCGTTCTCTGTCCAAAGTGCGACTTCTGCTGCCGTCTCTCTTGTACTGCCGGTCCGGGCTCAGGTCTCGCTCGTTGCTCCGGCCACGGTCCCGCCGATCGTAGTCCCTGTCGTAGTCCCGCTCACGTGTTTGGTAGCCGGAGTCCGTGTATCCGCCCCGCTCCCTCTCCGGGCTGTGGTCCCGCCCGCTGTACACGCTGCGGCGGTCCTGATCGTAGTTGTAATCGTCGTTATAGTCGTTGTTGAAGACTCTGTCATCAGGGGACGGGGGACGGTTCAGCATATTGACTGGAACCTTCCTGGGCCTCTTGACTGTCTGTTGAATAAAACAGAACATTTCTTTGATCATATGTCTGATATTTCAACCTTTTTTAAAGCTCAAACTAGAGATAGAGAGGACATGCAAAGAAACCAAAAGCTGTACTCACAATTTTTGCTACTTTGCCACATTTCCTGAGGGTCTGGACGGCGAAAGAGTGCATGGCGCCCTCCATGGAGATGGCGTTCACCTGCACCAGTCGGTCATTCTCACTAATCACAAACACATGAGGTTGGTATGAGCTAAACATATCTTGGAAATGTAATTTTCTTATGTACTAAATTATGAGCAACAACAGCACGCACAACAAGAAGCCATCAGCAGGCCCTCCCTGCAGAACGTCAGACACCACGATGGACGTCTCGCCACTTTCCTCGTTGGGGTTGTCTCGCCCCCCCGACACTGCAATTCCAAAGCCCATCTTTGAATCCTGAGAACAAAAAAAAAGCTTGTAAATCGTGTGTAATTTTCATCTATTCATTTTGAGTGTGTGAGAGAGGAAGTGTAATCCCTGTGGTCAGAACACAGCGTATTATCATGGCTGCATGTGTATTGAATGTAGCGATTAAAGGGATTTGGACTCTGATTGTGATTACAGTTGTGCATCCTGGACTCATGTATTCTGTCCTGTCATGTATTCAGCAGTACAGCGTCTACATCTTGTGTAAGATATGTGATTGACACATGCTAAGACTCCTAGCATCCACCCAACATTATTTTTTTAAAGATTTGATTTTCATTAACACACAACCCTGTTTTAAAGGCTCTCTGGAATTGGTTGTACCTGCCCCTGCTCCAGTTTTCCCAGATGAGATTAGGTCAGAGATTTGATGACCCAGCCTCTTTATCCCCTCCCTCCCATCTGTACTTAACAAAAAAACCCATACATTTCACCATTCCCCTCTGTCTCTAGCAGATGGCCTTGAAGGCAGAGGGAGGTTGAGAGAAAGTGCAAGCAGAGAAATCAACACAGGCAACAAAAGAAGCGAAGAATACATAAACAATTCCTCACTCTGATAAAAAAAAATCTTAAAAACTTCCTCCGTGCAGTGAAGAATCAAACTTAACAAAAATATAAATCTGGATAAAAACACAGTTGCTCCCAGATGTTAGATTTTGGCTTGACAAAAACTGGCTTTGGAAAGGTGTTATGAGGTAATGTTTTCTCTGCCATTCCTAGTAATATACATCATTTTTTATTCATGTATCTGTATAGTATATAATGTGCAGGGATTCTTTAATAGTACGATTCAACATGCAAGCCTTTTGGGATTTGTGTTTTTATGATGCTGAATGTCACTTTCAATTATTTAAAAATGAAAAACAAAACCAGCAGAGTGTCTTTGTAGTTGAACGATATCTGGTTCAGTCCTATCGGCAGTGAAAACTAAAATAAGGTTGCTTGCTTACATTTGAATAGTCAAATCCAAAATACTGCCATGATTCAAATTTTGCCTTTCAAATCTTTACTTCTTTGTGTATATCCTCCATGATGGCTTTCACCCTGCACAGAGTAACACAAGATCTTATTCAGCTTATCTAAATGTTTTTGGGTATGTTACTTATTTGAACGTATTTACTCTGATTTACATTTGAACAGAAATCACATTCAAACCACAGATCATCTTCTTTATATGTGTTTGCAATATGTCCTCTACATGTGATGTTTATAGGTTATATAAGCATATACGCCTTTATGTTTTCCATATATTTCAAAGTCTTAGATCACATGTGTCAAACTCAAGGCCTGGGGGCCAAATCAGGCCCTTGGTGGATTTAATTTCGGCCCGCAGGATAATTTCTAATTACTATTAGATCTGGCCCGCCGGTATATTGCACGCACACCTTCACTCCATCCAGAGGGTCTCCTCAGCTCAGAGCCTGAGCCCAAACATTGATGAACTTGCACCCAAGATGAGATGCCAAGTATCTGGCTTGAACTAGCATCACAGAGCAGCACACTGAGTTGAATGGATGTTTCCTTCTGGACATTCTTTCTTACGACAACAGGGCATGTTTGTTTTGTTCTTTGAGGGAAATAGTTTTTTGAAGCTGTTGTTGGCCTGTGGAAAAATGTAATCATAAGAAATGACTCCGGAAAAGCTGCAGATAGAGCCATAAGAAATGAATGCAACTGATTATTTAATGTTTCATGTTGTTTTTATAGGCAATCATTTAAGATTTGTTAGTTCCAGGTTTAATATGTGCAATAAGTTCATTTCAATACGTTTTGTAATCAACATTGAACCAGTCTGGCCCTCGACGAGTACCCATTTTTTAATTTTGGCCCACTGTGTATTTGAGTTTGACACCCCTGACTTAGACTGTGTTCACTGACTACTGAAAGTGTTCACACGTTGAAACCTCAGCTCTATAACTGTAGTTCTGTATCCTGCTACATAAGCTTAGATTTGTTCTGCCTCTTCTTTTATTCTTTTTAGAAATTACAAAAAAACGAAATAACTTAATGTGTTATCCCTAATCTCAAGTAAATAAAACATGTCATCATGAATGTTTTAGTCCTTTAAAGCCTCGAGGACTACACAGACAGGTTGAGAAATGTTCTGTGGGATGCAGCAACATCAAAATATTTATGAAAACGACTGTTTAAAAAATGGTGAAAGAGAATAAAAAGTACAGAGTGTGACAGCTGGCTGTGGTGGGTTGAGAGTCGGGGGTCACGTGCCTGCAGCATAGGACCTCTTCTGTACTAAATCAGCTTTTTTGGCTTCAGTGAGCCGCAGGAGACAATGAGCCCAGCGCGATGATTACCTAAACTCAACTGGTTTGCTCTGCTCACAGAGTTGTACACGTGTTTACCTTCACCAGCAGTGTGGAACCTGCTCTCTTGGCTTATTAGACCCTCCAGAAAAACGCGGGCAAAAATCCTTGATTATGCAATTAAACATGCAGGGTTTTTATGTGATTTTATGCGGTGAAATTGCGGGAAGTTGCGAAAAATAATATATTTTTTAAAATATTGGGCTGTCTTATTTATTCTCTCTCACACACAACCTGCCACTAACGTTAAACCCCTTACCTATTCAATTAAACACATTCAATGATTATTTATTGTAAAAGCTCTCACTCACTCACTCACTCTCACTTCTCCGCCTTCTTCTGTTTTCATTTACTCGTTCGTTATCTGACCAGCTTCAATCTTGTAGGCTACTCACTTCGTTTCTTGTAGCCCTCGAAAGGGTTTTGGAGGTTGATGCCTCGGTGAACGTGAGTTGTTTGGCTTTCTTGTCCGCAGCAGCAGAAAGCATTTTCGAATGTTTGAATGAATCAAAGTGGGTCGTCACCGTCGACTTTCTCTTATGCTCCAACACACAGTTGCACGGGGTGCAGAAGAGTTTCCCCCCACTTTCGTGAAAGACATCGGGGTACTGCTTTGCCCGGTTTTTAGCAGAAATGTTCGTCGGTAAATGAGATTAATCAGATTTTGATCTTGATGTTTTCTCTCTCGTGTAAGTTCCACACGTTCACTCTACGGTGTTGTTTACCTTCTGTGATGCGCGAGCTGATGACGTCACGTCATCATCGTCACTACTTCACGTCAAGACGAGTTAACTTTTTTTCCCCTCAACTTTGTGTGGAAAAATGCGGGGATTATGCGGCCCTTTTAAAAATCTGCGCCATTTTGCTGATTATGCAGTAAATTCTGCGATCACAAAATCGCGTTTTTCTGGAGGGTCTAGCTTATGGCGAGATGTGACACAAATGTAAAACTTCCAAATGGAAATGGAAACAGAGGATTCGAATCGATCCAACTATAGGCAAACTGACAAATGTTAATGTCCACACTCTGCCCTCGTACTAAAAATCTAAACATATTACGATCTTTGCACACTTTCTAGCAAAGAGTGCCTTATTATTTGTCTCATGAAGAAACAAACATTAATTTAGAGATTTTTCGTGCCCATCTGATGAATGCATGCTCAATATTACCTTCTCTTTTGATCTCGAATCAACTCTTAAAGGAAATACCTGAGCTACCAAATGCTCCACTATGGTCACCATTGTTATACACAGATGTACTGTATATAAATACAAGTGTATTTCAAGCGTAAAGATCGATCTGTGTGAAATTGTGTGTGACCGGGTTAGTTCAAATGCAGTCACAAGTTTACAGATATGTAGCTAAGATTAAAATAAAGTTTGATCCTAAAGATGGCGTGGTTCTTTCTGTCCCCAGAGTCAGAACTAAACATGGAGAAGCAGCGTTCAGTTATTATGCTCCAAATATCTGGAACAAACTCCCAGAAACCTGCAGGTCCGCTGCAACTCTGACTGCTTTTAAATCCAGGCTGAAGACTTTTCTTTTTGTCGCTGCTTTTAAATGGATATATTCATATCTTAAACTGCACTGTAACTTTTACTCATGTATTTTTCTTTTAATGTTTATTTGATTATCGTTGCTTTTTAATGACTGTTTTTAAATGCCATTTTCTTAAAGTCTTTCATTTTTGTAAAGCACTTTGAATTTCCTTGTGTTGAAAGGTGCTATGCAAATAAACTTGCCTTGGTCCATTGCCCCCGCCCCCTTAAAGTCCCTGGCCCAATCTGAGGTCACAGAATTCTACAGGTGTGAAGTTGAGATTAAAACGGAAAATGAAAGCCAAGTTTGAAGATGGTTGTGCTTGTAGCAAGGGTGCATGAAGTAGGGGGCCTTGGTGCCAATTGGGCCATGGTTGTAGTGATCCTTTTGCAAGACACAAGTCTCTAGTTGTAATAGTTTTTACTTTTCAGGGAGCTCAGGATCTCAACTGATAAACCAAGCAAGCTTTTCATAATTATAGAAATGATCATTAAAAGACTCAGATTTCAGGATTGCATAAATTAAATCTGTCCCGATTTAGAGGAATGCAGTAAGTCTGTTCTAACTATAGCCTTGGCGTGCTTTGTTGTCTTACAAAGTCTTACACTGCAAACCAATAATTTAAATGCATTCTCTGTGAAGCGCTGCATTTAACAGCCTGTGTTTATGGCCAAAATGTAAATAGTGTAAATGAGATGAGCTGTGTGCGTGTGTTTTGAGGCAGATGGACTCACCCTCTGCAGGGTCACGGTGTATTGCTCCCACACGATCTCCTCCATGACTGGGTTCTGTGGAGAGAAGGGAAAGATTACAGTCGGAGGTTTCATTTCACTGCGCAGATTAATAATGCATTACGTGATAAAAACGACAAAGCCAGTTCATTAGCCTGGGATGTCCTAACACAGCAGGACCTCCCAGAACAATAATGACGGGCCTCGGCTGACCTCAAAACAACAAGTTTGACAAATAAACCTCTGACTCGAGGATTACATTATTGATGAGAACACTTGACATCAGTTAGCTTTCTTTAACAAGCACTTAAAATAATTCATGGTTAAGTGTTGGTTTTTTCTGGCAGAGTTCACCAGAAGATTACATAAATGAACCACCAGATACACGCATACTAAAATGAACTACCAAGGAACCGACAACTCAGCAAGGTCAAGGGCTCAATGAACGTTTACTTCACCTTCATTATCATTTAAAATAAAAATCTCATGATAATTGCCAAGACGGATGAAAAATACGCCCCAAAAACTGACCAAAATGTGTGTAATTTAGAGTAAAGAGTAAAAACCCCAACAAGTATTTAAAAAAGGTCAAACATAATAAAAAAAACAAACATCTTTGCAGTATTTTGTTCTTGTTAAATCTAAGATCAATAATCCAATCAGTCCATCCCACCCCTTAGTCCTTATGAAGTACAAACTACCTTCTCAACAAAAGATAAAGTACCATTGAGTCAGTTTGACTACTTGCATCAACCATTACCAGTGTAAAAACACCATCATTTATTTCAGATAACAGATTATAAAACTTAAAACACTGACTTTTCTGTGATTCTGGATTCCTCATTTCAAAAATCTAAACTCAACTAAACACCTCAATTAAATAAAAACCCCAAATAGGTCCGTCCACCTGAACAACGCTTGCCCTGACCACAGATCGGACACCAAACAGAACGAAACTCACAAGCCCTTGAAGTACACGTATGGTCTTGACTGCGTGGGCCCATTTCCTGTGCAGGCTGAGGACGGTCTTCATCATTGATGCTCTTCGTCTCTTCCTATGTGTCTCTCCCTTCTCACCACCAGCGGTGCTCTGGCAGCCTGATGTGCGCCACAGCCTCCTCCATGGCCACAGCTGCACAGCCACCAGCAGCTCTCTTCCTGCATCTGCCCTCCCGCCCGCCTGCCTTTGACGTAATAAGGATTCTGCTGGCCTACATTCAGCACAAATCCCACCGTCTACTCTGCAGACAGGGTAAACATTACAGACACACCGACTTCTGCAGACACGCGCTGATGAATCGCCTGCGTTATCGTCCATGAAAACAAACTACAAGTCAGACCCTGAGATATATCCAACATTCTTCAAAGATTCACACATCGGCAAAGATAGAAATAACGGACACTAAACATGAGCACACATCTAAGTTAGAGACAGCACACAATGTAAGGGATTTTAAATAGTTTTTGGTAACTTGAGTGGAAAGGGAAGTCTGTGTGCTGCTCACATCGCGGTCCAGGCTTAGTGACACGGGGGCATGATAGGGCCAGAGCACTCGTCATTATAAGCCACTTTTGTGATTTTCCGGCCTACAGGGGAAAGCCAGATGACTGAGCAGCAGCCAGACCGCAAAAAGCAGTAGGATTGTGAACACTTCCGATGCACTGTGGATCAAACAGATTTTCATCGTCATAACTACACTGTAGCTATGTACATATGACTAATAAAAGCCTTGAACCTTGAGCATAGAGATGATCTTTGATTTGTCACTGTCTTTTCACATGACTATCAAGAAATTCAATGTTACCTTAAAACAAACAAACCTAATGGAAAAACAATCTGTTTCCAAGTTATATTTCATTGAAACAGGGGAGGTAACTGCTTTGTTGTATCAATATAATATGTTTGACATCACTTTGCACAAGAAAAGGCCTCAAGAGAGAGCAGACAGAGGAAACGTATTAACTCCTGAAAGTCAGATAAATAACTTGCTTTGTGTAAGGCCGATCCAGTTTTAGGACTGTCTTGTACTTTGTGTTATGATTGTGATGGCTGCTCTCAGGCAGGCCTGCTGGATAAGTTGTAGCCTCCTGAGTGTTTGCCGTTATATAACAAGACAAACACATTTTCCAGGGAGGGAGGTTGAAATACTGGGTCATCCTCATGGGCTGTGAAAACAAATTATTTAGAGAACAAGACAATGCTTTTTTTTAAACCAGAAACATTAAATGAGTGGGTAGATTTTAGTCAGAGCCAGGGAAAATGCATTGTAATAAGGTTTTTTGCATGATGTAAATTACCAGGTTTTTTTCTCTTCAGTGTGTTCTCATATGTAAAGAAATAATGTGAATTTTTAACTTAATACCGAGTGAGAATTGCCACAATAAAAGAGGAATTTTACATCAATGACTTCATGACAGATAATACAATTTAAATCTTAGTAGAGCTGCAAATAAAAAGTATTGTTTACATTTAATTTACAGATTTTTTATTTATGTAATTGTTTGTTGGAAAAGTGATGTTTACAATTGCCCTATTTGTCTTATTATCCAAAGAAAAGGCGCAAATCATCATAGAAGATGCCTAAACTATAGAATGTGAAATGATTCAAATTATATATTGATATAGAAATAGCTGTCAATTAATTTTCTCCAGACTAATAGGTTAATCAACTTATCGTTTCAGCTCAGGTCTTACACAGAGCTGGTATTGTTTATAAGATTTTCAATACTAGTTTCAGCACCTAATACCATGGCATCTGGAAACTGGATTATTAAATACTGACATTGTGTTGTACTTGTACAGGAAACATTTGATATAGTTTTGAAATTGTACAGTATATGATGCAGAAATCAAAACCTCAGTACTCAGTGGTAGAGCCAGTTTTTAGCTGTGCAACTCAAGATCTTTTTGACATACGAAGACCATACTTTAAATCAGTTAATAAGTGTAAGAAAGCAGTTTGTAAGCATTTACTGTGTGTGTTTTTAACTCAAAACCTAGTATAGTTAATTTGGCAGTGTTGCAATATTTACTGCGCTGCTGTGGCAAGTAACAGAAAAGTTGAACAAGTCTGCCCCCTACTGTTGACAGAGAGGCGTTACACCATGAAGCATAAGAAAGAACAACACAACAAAAGTAACCTAAATTATGAAAGCATTACAACAACTTTGGATATTAGTCGTTTATAATGTACTACAGGCTAAACAACCGTTACTGTTGCTCTTCTTAAAAGAAGAGAAGTAATAAAAGAGGAAATCAAACCACCAAAGAGCCGTTACGTTACCGTTATACGCACTTTAAATGAGACAAGTCGGGCAAATACGGGAACGGTCGACAGATACATAACAATTATCGTGTCAAAACAACTTGTAAACAGTATTGTGAACCATTTCTACTAACTAAACGAACTTACTGGTGAGCAGTTAGCTTAACGTCACAGCAGGTGCAGCAGGATGCAACAGGCAGCAAGGATTCAGGAAAACTACCCGAAAGCTACTTCTTAAAAAAAAAAAATACCAACAACACTCTTTGACAGGACTAAAATGGTTGCTATTATTCGTTCGTTATGAATGTTTTGAGTTTCGTTATGGAGGTACTTACGGTGAAATATTGAGTTGCATATCTGCTCAGAGACAGCCCCCCGTTCACTGGCATCACGCACTTTGAACTGCCCAGGACTCCTACTACTAAATTAAAACTGTAACTATAACTAGTTTCTTCTCGGATGCAGGCCAACTTCCAGAAGAAACGGATGGTTTCAGCGTCTTAATAATGTACAAATCTTGCCTACTTTACTGTAAATATCCCACGTTTCCTTGTTAAAGAGATCAGACATCCACAGGAAAAACTAGCGCCGACGACTCCTAGCTAAGGTTATACCAAATAAGAGGATGGGGGTGGGGGATGGGGGATGGGGGGCTATATTTTAAAAACAACTGTAGTTAATAAAAACAAACTAAAACAACGGGTTATAAAATCAATCACGTTTGAATTTAATGATGTATTAAATTTAGTTTAAGTTAAAAGGGAATCACATTAAAGATTCGTGTCTTGAGGGGGTTTCCCCCCATCCTCCACCAGCTGACATGGATCAGTCCAACATTCCCATTGATTTTAGGAAGCCTGCTGTGGGTCTCCCAGACAGACAGACAGACAGACAGCAGCACAACAACAGATTAAATGCAGCACACCGCAGATCATAATCAAAAGACCGCCACTTTAAAACATAAGCAATTCATAAAGGCATTCATTTGAAATGCATTTTTGGGTAACCTATACTTACAGCAACAAAACATATGTTAATTAAATGAATATAAAATAGCGATAACGCTAGAGATTAAAATATGAAATCCATAGGCCCATTTTTTTCTCCATCAAATAATAATAAAAAAAAAGTACACCAGAATATGTTCTCACTTATACCATCAATACATTAAATAGGGCCAAACTTACTTTGTCATTTATGATTTTTATTATTTTGATTAACCAGGCCTCCGGTCTTTGTTTGATTAGAAAATATTGGTTAATAGGAGGGACATGTATTGCATTGTAGAAAGTACGTCACTACAATAGCCTACTGTATGTGCACACTGAATTGAACATTAAAGCCATACTGTATGTGATTGTTGCCAAGCCATTCCAAAACATTGGGCTTCAATCTGCTTTTTTAGCAGCAGCAACTCTCCTGGTTTCAGTTTTCCACCAGATTTTAGAAGCAGGCATTTGTTACCAATTCAGACACAAGCGCATCAGTGAGGTTGAGTGATAAGGCCCGGCTCACAGTCAGTGTTTTAAATCATCCCAAAGAGTTAGGTTCTTCCACAACAAAATGAGAACCACTTTTTTTATGGACTATATGTGCTGAACCATTAGGATGTACTCTTACTTAAACTAAGTGTCACAAACCATGAACAGCCTCAGCTCAAGTTCAACAAATGTATATAGAGGTTATAGAACTATGTGGGACATGTAAGGCTCTTATACATGAGCAGCTGAAGCAAAGGTTCAGGTTGCAGCTGTCCCACAATAACCTATTGTTTTTTCGTGTGTGTGTCTAATACTATCTACCCCCTCCATTCAAACCTTCCCTTATCTGGTATGTTATCAAATCACAGATAAGTATGCCAGCTGACTGGAAAATATCCCAAATCCCTTACAACATGTAGAACTTAACCATTTCCTGTCAATATTCACTAATTTAAATAATTTATACAGCTTTTCTGTTGGCAAAATGTTTTACTTCGAAGCAACAACACTTCAGGAATGATATAATGACAAAAACATTTTAGAAAAATCAGGTCAATCCAGTCAAAACACTGCATTCCATGAACTGACAAATGTGAAACGTTTCTTAAAATAGGCCATTCTAATGCAAAACAGCTCCACTGGCCTGAATAATGTTTGTGACCAAGTCATTAAAACAATGCAGCTTCCTGGACATGACATGTCTCTCTGGTTAATCATCATCCAGGATGCAGGAGCAGTCAGCGTAGTTGTATTCAAATACGGAAAGAAGTCTGGGAACACCGACTCACCAACGCGTCAGAAAGAAGCAGCCAGGTTTGCAAATGTTTAATTATGCAAGTGAGAAATGATCTTACTTAACATGTGCAAATTTACATACATTTCCAGAATATAAATCTAACATTGGATAATGCCTGGTTCAAAATTCCTTTTTCATTTTGATGGCATAATAGAGTCATAGTGTTTTACCAAATGTAACCAAATATTGTGAGAAAGTCATTAAACATGTGAACTGTTTATTCCCCTCGCTGTGTGAACAGCACAATGGAATCTGATCTTTTAAAAATTCTTCATATGTGGCTCAGAATCCGATACAGGTCTCAGTTTTGGCAATTCGACCCGAGTCTGAACGTTAATATTGAAATGTATGCTACTTTTTAAACAGAAACTTGATTTGAGCAATACATCAGAAATAAGAATAAAGTGCTAGGGCTTGCAGTGTAAACAGATACCATGAAACTTCAACAGCTGATTACTTGCAAGACAATAAGTATTTATGGTATTTAAAGTTATCTGGAATGTATGTTTGAAAATATGATCACGAGGCATTATCTAATGTCAACTTTTGATAAGTTTAGAGAAAAGAGACATTGTTTTTGCCTGCATTGTGTTGCCTTCAACACTGAAATAAACAGTAAAAGGTCAACAGAAGTATAAAAACCAGACTCTATGTGCCTCTCCAAAACACAGCATCCACACTAAACATTATGTGAAGAACGTACCATTGTAATCGCTGAGTAGCTGCGTGAGGAGAGCCGGCGAAGATACAAGTACTGAGCTTCTCTGGACCAGCGAAACTTGCAGTTTGACTTTAGGAGGTCAGTGCTGGTCTGGTCCAAGCTAGGCTGGTCCCTACGCACAGAGAGAGAGAGAGACACACAAGTTTAACTGAGAACACGTTACTGCAAGTGTGTTACACATCAAATAATATTTCAGTAAGACCCAGCTTTCATTCTGTAGATATTTGTCAAGACAGAGCAATGAATCAAGCGTGTCCAGAGTATTAGTGCCGATTAACGAGGACGTTTTTATTAAGCAAGCTGTGACATGATATTTGTGATCTTGCAGATAATTCTTAAGTAGCACTGTAGATTTTTCACACGGTGGTTAACTCACTATGTTTAGTGCTGTTCAGCCTCGTATAAAGTCTTGTCAAGTTTCTGCTTTGCTACAAATGAGAAGAGAAAGCAGTGCTAAAAGTTGTTTGAAAGAAGCGACACAGTGAGACTAATGAAAGACTTATATTTGTCCATTATGGGAAATGTAGGATGCCATTTTCTTGAAGGGTCAAGCTAATATTTGGGACTAAAAGTCAACATGTGTCTGCTTCTGCTCCATGTTTGTGAATTTCAATATAAATTGAGTCCGCAAACTTTATGTAAGTGCAATACTAAATCACTGGATTATCTATTTAAGTGCAGATTTGTAGACGTGCACACTAATGTGCAACTAATACATGTTACACCATACTGAATTTACTAGTTTTAGCCCTTTCCTAGAAATCATGTATAAAACCACAGTAGTAGTATTTTCTACCCTTCCAATGTAAAAAGGTTTAGTTACGCAAAAGTTTTTTTTTTTTTTTTTTAACTCTTCATATACATCTGCCCTATGCTATGCCATGCCATGTTATGATAACACATTGTCAAACTGTGATGGATAACACATTTGTAGCAGGTTTCATGACATCTGCTTATTTAGTATCACATTGTGGAAACTGGTACAGTTATTAAAATCCAAACTCCTACACAGAGCAAAATGTTTTAAACATATATTAAGCTCAAGCAACAACATCAACATTATAAAGTTTGCCTCTAACTGTAATTAGGCACAGCAGTTCTTTAAGCTTAATGCTAATGTCAACATTGCCAACATGTTTGCTCAGTTGTTAGCTTCCTTGTTAGCATGCTGTCATGTGTTAATAAATTCTTAATACAGATACAGCTGAGGCTGACAGGAGTGTTCTTAGCTCTGCAGGGATTTGGTCATAAATCAAAGTAGCACACAAACTTTAACCTGATGGTGTTGGATGAAAAGCTAAGGGATCACCAAAGTGATTACAATTTAATCCTGAATGTGTGAACACATTTCATGAGGTTCAATGGGATCATTCAACAAGCCTGTCATTAGAGGAAGGGCTGAGCTCCATGAAAAATAAAGAATTACAAAATGATGTTTGGTTATTTGGATGGATAAGTGAGAAATCTGTGGTCTTGCTGAAGGAAATGTTACAAAAGTCAGGATGGGTATTCTGTAGGCACCATATAATTTTTAAGCAAAGTTGATGGTCATTTTCTAGGTTTTAGACATATTTCAGGAGTGCTTTTCTCTTTTATGTAATTGTTAATTCTCCATGTTTGGGCGGAAACAAATATCAATTTAAAGACGTGAACTTGGGCTTTAGGATGGTAAGACCACATTTTTTCTTAATTTATTATGTAATCTTTTGCACACTTAAGTAAAACACCAGACCACACACTTTTACAAAGAAGATTACCACATACATTTTTCAACTTCCATTATGACAACTCAAACATTCACTGCTGAGGAAATATAAACCAAATATTTCAATTACCAAGGGAGCAGACTATGAAAAAGTTGAACTATAAATAGATTATAAAAGGCCACGTTTCCCAGAACTAAGCCAACTGTGTATGGCTCTGAGTAAAGCCAGAGGATACCCGGCTAACACTGATACTACTGACTATAATACGATAATCTGCAGTCTCCCTTCAAGAGCAGCATCTCAGTCCAACCTGATTGCTAACATGTCCCTACATGTGGCGTTTTCTATCAAACTGAAACAACGTTGTATCTGTTCTTCATGTCAGTGAGTCAGATTGGAGGTTTCTGATTCATTCAGATGGGGTAACTGGATACAATCAGATTGCCTCTGCATGACTAAACCTGCTGCCCTTTACACATTAAACATAGACTTGTAGGATCAGCTCAGCATCTCCAAGAACAAGTTAAGTAATCCAAGACATACCTAACTTCAATCCAGGAAATGAAAGAAGGATTTAGACTGAGGGGCCAGTTTTGGATGCTTGGTATGATTCTTTTAATGAGAAAAACATTGGTATTGACTGTTTGCACCTATAACTTCCCAATACAAGTTTACTCAAGCAATTCATGTTGGCACTTCCTTAGAGTTGGGTGACTAGCACTAGATCCAATCACCAAGAATCAAACTTTTAGTCCCTTATATAGGTCAAGCTCCAAAAACGAATTAATGTAGCACTGATTTGATAATCAAGGTTATGTGAAGCTTGGTAACAATGTATAAATACCATCATCTATACCATTTGTCTGGAAACTAGAAATCTAAATCTAAAATCATCAGAACAGCCAACCCTGATGCAAAACAGGGTAACTATAACCTCAAAGATATAGCGTAGCAAAGCAGTCAGTAAACCAATGTATTACATCCTTGAAACCTTTATGTCCAAATATTTAGAAGAACTCACACAGCAAAAACCACAGTGTACATTGTGCTCTAGAAGAGTACATTTAAAACCAGTCCCGGGTGTATATAGGTCCAAGAGTTTGGTGTTCTCTGAACACTGTCAAAAGTGTAAAATATAAACTTCAAATAAAGAGTTAGATTTGAACACTTTGGGAGTCAAAATATACTGATTATGAATAGTTCATCAAAGTTGGACGACTCCCAAAATACTTCTACTTCAATTATATAAACCAAAACTATCTGCATAAGCCCAAGAAGTCATTCTGTTTTTTTTCTATCCATTGCTTCCATGGCACCCACACTTTCCTGAAACAACAGGATTTAGAAGTAGATATTAGAAACCACAGGGGGGCTGTTACATCATGCAGGTTACTACGACTACTATGCACAGGCTCTCTAAAGGGAATGACACACAGTCACAGAGATCTAACTCTAACTCACCCAAGGGGTCTCCACAGTTTCCTGCCGGGCGGCAAGAGCTCCCGTTTGTTCAGGGGTACAATCCCAATGGCCGCCTGCATGATGGTGATGAATTTCTTGAACTTCATCTTTTGACTGTCCTCTAACGGCAACACCACGCTGCTCTGACTGCTGCTACACTTCCATCAGTCATCTTCTAAAAAAAGTGCTAGACCGAGAGGTGGATTTAAACATCTCCACATATGCTCATCTCCTCCCACAGCATCAAGACTTTGTTCTCTACATGGCAACAGGCCACAGTTTCAGCACCCGGAGCACAAAGGTCCTACTACTCCTGTTCCCGACCGCCGACTCCGACAGATGTCCTTTTGGCTTTTTTTTCTGAGCGAGGGAGGATAAAAGGAAAACAAACGGCCACGTTCCTGCCAGGCGGTGGGCCGGCCCAGAGACGATGAGTGCGCGTCACTCTTACGTAAATCTGGAGATCTTTGGACATAACACTAATGAAATCGCAACCTCTGTCACCACCACTGCTGCTGCTGCTGCTGCTGCTGCTGCTGCTGGGATAATTGTGGTACTAAGCCCTGACAGATCATATATGCTACCCGCCCCTTTCCATTTAATCCCCCCATCCAGGCTTAGTCTTCTCGCCATTTACACCAGGACAGACCCATTTTCTTCACCCTTACATCCTCACACAGCATGCTTCCACTAACCCCTTACGGAGATGTATTAACGACACAATTACAACTCAACACTTCTAAGCTGTATTCAATCTGCACTTCAAGATTTGAATGTGGAAAGGGACTGAGTGCAAAACGTTCTCAGAGCGATGTACTGATTTTGTGCAAGCTTCATTTTAAATCCACTCTCTCCAGATAATTTTACATATTCTGAATGGGGAGTGTTAATAATTAAACCCCCAACTGTATATGTTGATGCTGTGAAACAAAATACAAATTGTGTTGCTTCATACTGATAAGGGTATCACAAAATAAAGAGCGACAATATGTTGATCACAATATTCAGAAGTCGTAATCAATGAAAAAAAAATCATCTGTTTCCTTTTTTTTGGCTTGAAAAGAAAAAAGGCACTATTTTTTATAGACAGCTGGACACTATACTTGTTTACAACAATACTCAAACAACTGTTAATAGTGCATTTGATTGGACTATTTACAGCAGTGGATTAGTAAGAGGGAGGCATGTACACAGGTTCAAACCCTACTGCAGTCAGCATGTCGTTGTGTCCCTGAGACACTTCACCCCACATTGCTCCTGTGGGGATTGCCTACAGTACTGAGTATGTAAGTGGCGTTAGATAAAAGCGTCTAACAAGTAACATGGAATGGAATACCAATTTGACTCTCTCCTGAATATTCAAGTCTATGGGATAGATCTGGCCAAACGTTGCCTTTTTGTTTCACAGCTGTAATTTCTTAATATTATTCAATTCATCATTTAATATGGTAACTTGGTGGTATCACACAGCAATGAACCATTTTAAGCACATATCTTGGGTAAGGTTGTTCAAATTCTGATAACCATATGTTTTGCAATCACTCAATGGTTTTGTTATTATTTTTAACGCATCCTTTTCCCTGATAAGAAGCGTCCTTGATCCACTCCCGCTCTGTGCAAACCCTCAGCGTGCACGCCAAGGCGCAGCAAAGATTAAAAGTCTACATCTTGTCATCTCCGGGTCAACAGCAGGCCGCAATGTCCTGAGAGGTCTGAAATAAATAAATAAGCTCTGTGGCCTCTTGATGAGCGGCCAGCCAATGCAAACTCCGGACGGGATTTATATTCCAGCAGTTTGAAAGTCTGGATTATGGCTCTGGATGGTCGTGCCATGAGAGCTGCTGCAGATTTTACTGAGCAGCAGAAATCCCTAAGCACTCCAATACCCTGAGCACAGCGAGGGAGACACAAAATACCAAGCGTCTATTTTTAAAAACGTGGAGCGCAAAGGAGGAAGAAAACAAAAAGGAGAGAGGTTTTTTAAGTTCACCCTCTGTGTGTTGTCTTTGTCAGAGGAGGCAAGCTTAGGAGCCTTGTGTGGAAACCAAACCATTGAAGTGTGCAGCATTCAAACTGCAGCATGACATTCACCGGCGCTTTTATCATAATCCAACACTTTACAGTAATCTCTCAGAGAACACTTATCCTGCCCAAACTGTGTGTAGACAGAGGAGAACGATTGTGTGGGGGGGATGCAAACAACACACGGATACACGTGCGCACAAACACAACATGCAAAGGTACACAATGAATGTGTGTGAGCAACTCGGGGTGTTACCAGAACAAATTATTTGGTATCAATATGTTGCCAACATTCATAAAACAGAAATCCTTTTCTACAGGTACCAGTGAATAGGGCACTAGACGAACATCGTCCCTGTTCTTCCTGATAATGCTACATTGTGAACAACCAATCCCTGTCGATATCAGCAGGAAGTGATCTAGTTAATGTTAGCTCTCTGCAGACAGGGAGCCGCACAGTTCTACTTAGCTTAAAATCTGAGAAAACAACCAACGTTAACAGAGGTTGCATCGATCACCTAATCATGATAGGTTGAAGCTGTAATCAGAGATGTTTGTATTGGGAAAAGTGGATTATAAGTAACGCTGTCATTGTGTGTACAAATACATCATTTTGTAAAAATGTCATTTTCGCTTAGAAACCTAAATAAAAGAAGTGGTTGGAAGGAGATTTTTTCATAGCAATATAAAATAGATATGTGTCAGGGAATGTTGATCTGTTTATCCTTACAAAAATCACTATGCAAACTGATCAATTATAAACACATTTTTAATCTAAGTCTCTGCTAGAATATTTCCCAATATGTCATCCTAATGTTTAAATACTATGGGTTACTCGCTCTCCTTAAATAAGTGTAAAAGCAAACTTTTGGAACAATGTCATTAAAAATTGAGCAAGTTGAGAATTTTCTTCAACACTGCAACTTTATAAGCATTCTTTCTCTTTTAGGTTTTCATTTTATGGTACATAAACTGTTTGATTCAGTTTCAGTGTTCAGTCATCAACCTTATTTATTGCAAACTTGCCCTGATAAACCCACTGTTCACTCCCGGCCAAACACCAGACACATTTAGTAACTAGCTAGTAGCTAGTCAAGAAAGTGAATCTAAAAATCCAGATATTTCTGTCATTTGTGGTTAGAGACCAAAACCATAACAGCTTTATGGGCGAAACAGTCTTCAATAGGCATTACAACACAGCCAGATCTGTGCTCAACTACCACATAAGTACAGCCATCTGCTTCAGTCTGCACTCTCAACAATTACAATCCTGGTGAAAATGGTAAGGGTTATGGTTTACTAAGCACATATACAACTTCTTCTTTATAGTATTTTACCGCACGCTTTCATGCACCAAACTCAAACATTAGCAACTTATAAGGCAGTACAAATGGATGGTTTGGATAGATGGTGACACCATAGTAGCCATTTGATATCCAAGATTTGGAACAAATGTTAAGCTTCTTGGCTCTACTGGTGCAGTTTTATAACTACAACATGCACCATTTAATCTTTTGAAACCTTGAAGAGATGTTGGTCCTACATAGGCAGGAACAATTTGTATATTACTATACAGTCAAGCTATATTATTTTATATCGGGCACATTGTTTTAGATTAAAAAAAAGAGGCAAAATGCATTTTTTTTTTCTCTGTCAAATCTCCTCTCCATTTACGGTTTAAAAAAGCCTCATATTTAAATTATGAAAGAAGGAAAGGATTCGCTCTTTGGCCTGATTCCTTTATCGCTGAGCGTTTTCACTTTTTAATGAGAATGGCTTCTTTTTTATCCTTCTTTTTCCACAGGGTAAGAAGATGTGGCTGGAGCGGTTTGCTCGTCTTAATTCTTTTATGTAAGCAGTTTGTATCTTTGGCCCTTGATACTTGCCCCAGTATTGCTGTGGCACAGTATCACTGCATTACTAAGGGCCATTATGCAATGTCCATAGGCAAGGCATGTGCGAGCCAGATGGAGGGACACATGCCACTCACAAATCTGTGATGAGAGTGGGGAGGGGGGGAATTAATGAGTGACCTTAATGAGGAGTTGAACCCCATGGAACACGGTGATATCTCTGCTCATCCAAATCACTTTTGCTTTCCTCTGAATAGGCCTGATTTACAGCAAAGGTGAATCTTGCTTCATTTCCCTATTGCTAATTGTATTGCAAACAATATGTTTGATGAGGTCATCCAGTGCATACATCCTACATGACAAGGGGCGGCATCTTAGATGTGTTGAAGTTTTATCCAAACCTTGCAAAGTTGGTTCAACAAAAGTGTAGTTGCCACTCACTGGTCAAACCCGGCCATAAGAAAGCACATCATAGCCAACTCTATAGTATTTCTGTAAACTCTAATAAAACCAGAAAAAACAATGACTATTAAGCAATAGCATTAAGCAATACTATCTCCATCCAGATTGAGCAATAGCAAATCTGGTAAACAATATAGTGGCTCACGAACTTCCTTCCTCCCTCTCTGATGTTCATCAGGTGTTTCCTGTGTTTCCCAAGAACTTAGTACAAGGGTTAAAGTGGAAATGGTGCAATTGAAAGGCATTAGAATGAAAAGGACCATTGCCTTGATCAAAATTAAAGATTTCTCTGGATTTGCAGATTTTGCAAACATTTGGGAAAGTGTGAGAGTACCACTTAACAAAAACATTAAACATGGTTTAGTATTTTGTAGATATTTAAAGCAAAAATAACTGACACCTGAATGATTAGTCACTACATAACATAATCAATAACTATATACTATATAATAAAGTTGATTAATGTAGCTACTATGACATATTAGCCAAGTAGAAGGAAAAGTGAAATCTCCAGAAAAAGTATTAACAAGTTAATGCTTACTCCCTTTAAAACATTTTTAGCCTAGACTTACTTTTGGATGGGATACTCAAAATACGTTTTCACTAAAGGGAACTTGGCTGGCACCGTCTGCTAACCCTCACAATACACAATAGCGTATAAATACAATGCTAGCCCAGCCCCATTTAACGCCTCTAGTGCAGCTCTAGTGTATTTACCCTGAGGCATACAATGCATGCATAACACACACACTGAGGCCTGAACACACTGTAGCACTTTGGCGTTCGGCAAACAATTTAAGATAAAAGCGAAAATAAAACACTGCCTTTAAGAGCGAGTTAAACGTGTTGTGTGTCACTTTATCTGACCAAGTAAACCTATATGTCTTTAGCAGGCACCATTCCAATGCCCTAATATGGCAATGAGCGCGAGGAAACAGGGCTGAAACATGTCGACATTCAGGGCGAACAAAACACGATACTCACCAGGTGAAACTCCGAATGCCTCCTGCTTCTGTGTGATCAGAGCAGCTTAATCCGAAAAGTAAAAGGTGGATGTGAAGAATGTGGGACACGGTTAGGGTTTAAGAGGGGGTGGGGGGAGATTTTAGGTAGCTTTTTTGGTTTTGCCTGTTGCAAAATCTCACTTCCTGTTTCTCGCAGGTATGTGGGCGGGCTCTCAGGCTGCAGGTGCGTCTGGAGTTTCAGCACGTGACTCCCTCTGGGTGAGAGAGGAGGTGACACTCCACTGACTCACATCCTGTAACCTGGAGGTTTACTATCGACACATAAAACGAATACACGGAGCTTATCAGAAAAGGTAAATGGAGTATGTGGTTAAGCAACGTCTTATTTTTTGAATGATGTTTCACGGCCAGACAGATTTTTTAATATAGGCCTACAGCCCAAAATGATCTGGATGTGGACTGCCTGCTTTAACCACTGAACTATACTGCAGAATGAGCAGAAACAATTGATTTGAAGTGATTCATCACATGACCTTATTTTTGTCTTCCCCTCGGGGGCAACCGGTGTCCGCTTTAGGCTGGCAAGGACACAAAATCTCTCAACATATGAAAATACACAAAGACTATCACATTGTTTTGATAAATATTTTCAAAAGTTTTATATAAACATTTTTTTGTTAAAGTAATTCATGTAATTCTTATTTTGATTAGCTTTTGAATTTTAGTAAAACATTTGTTTTCATATACAATATATTTATATATTTTTTCAAGCTAGTGGTTGTATTATGTATATCAACTAATAAACTGATGTTATTACACGAAATGTTTGCAAAACCATAATGTCTTTATCTTACCGTTTCACACACGAAGTAAGAAGTGGTGTTCCATTATGTTATATTAATAAAGGTCCTCTTATACCCCTTCAGACCATTATCATCCTTTGAGATGGAGTTTGAAAAGTTGACATGGAAACACAGTGGAAATGTAAAATGTGGATGTGTTTTTGGAGGTGTAGGCCTATCACTCTGTTAAGTTTTAATGTAACCCTTTTTCCGAAGATTGCATTTGGCCTAATTCCTAATTAAACATAACTTTTACGATATAATTTATTCATATAATCTGTTCTTATTTATGTTAGGTATCATTTAAAGGTCTACAAGCTTTGCCCAGCAAGATACACTTTCTTTCTTTCTTATTTTTCTTCTTACAATTCACTTTGAATACCAATGTAAATACTCTCTGATGGTGACAGCAATACTTTTTAACCAAATGGTGCCACCTGTGCACACATTAGGTCTCTTGTTTGCTTCTTATTGTGGGCTGTGTATTCGCTGCTCGTCTGACTGGTTTAACCTGTCCAGAATTGGACTCTCTGGCACTATGTCAGGAAAGATTAAAGCCATAAAAGCTAGAAACACTCTGGAAGAAATTCGACTCGGCCATGGCTTTCCTTACATCTTAAATCCTTACAGTAAAACTGTAATGTTCACAGAATATTAATTTACTTTTTAAGTGCCAGCTGTACTATTGAAAACCACACTAAAACCAAGATTAAGTAAATGTAGTTTGTTAATTTCCACCTCTGACAGATGCGTCCAAATCAGATTAAAGCTAAAGCCCCGAATGCCCAGGCCAGGCGACGCCACTGGTGCACACGCAGCAGCACCATTAGTAGGTGAAGACCACACACATTAATGCAGATTATAAATGTAATTTAATTTAACCGGTCGGATGGATTCACATTTCATTAAATTGTACGCACAGACTGTATTTATCTTTTGGTATTATGCAAAAGAACATTTTGAATCAAAGGGATTCACGTAATAATCCTTTATCAGTTTGCAGTAGTTGACAGGGAACACATGCAAAGCAGAGGCTAATTTATCATCACCACCGACTGTCTCCTCTTCACACAGGCTGTCAATGTGTTGGTGCTGCGCCTCCTTGTGTCGATTTAAATATGACAGCTAATGTGTCCCTGTAGTAATTACACCGCAATGATTTATTTTAAGTACTTTTCAGTGCAGGTTTTTTTTTATAGTTTGACGTTACACAGACAAAACAATGTTTAGGCATTTAAAAAGCCACAGAGAGGATTGACAAAATGCACACCTTTTGCTCCAATATAATATAATCTCACTACCTTCCCTTTATAGGTTTGTGCAGGACAAGTGTTACATGCTTTGCTTCAGCCTAGTGTCAATTCAGAGTCTCTTATTTTGAGTAAATAATGGCCATGATGCAATGTCTATGTCTCTTTCTAGCACGTCTCACGCAACAGATGCACTCTAAATGTAATGTATGCGCTGTCTACACAGGTTCCTGGCAGGCTTGCATTTTACAGGCATAACTGTTGAGCTTTCAGTCTTAAATTAAGGATTAATGCCAAATAAAAAGGCACTGAACAAGTGTGTTTGTTTACATTTTGCAACCGGCAGAGCAGAGTGTGCTGCGTCTAGACGTCACTGGTTTGTTATCCCAAAGACTCCATTTATTTTTGCCCAGCTGCTGGGATGAATGACACAGGCATCATTTTTCTTTTAATTCATATAGTTCAATTCTGCATTTTACAATTTAAGCTCAGTGCCAATGATGTGTGCCCTTAATACAATACAGCTTTATTTATAAAGCACTTTAAAACCTCCAGACCAGTGTTGTACAGTCAAATAAACAAACAAAAACATGCAAAAAAATTACACAGCACAGCTCACACACCATAAAACAAGTACAAGTAAAAACAATATACAATTTAAAAGCAATAAAAGCAACAATCTAAAAGATGTCAATACGCTAAGGAGAGGAGGTGTGTTTTAAGAAGCGCTTTAAAAGCACACAGTGTGGAGGCCTATCTGATATGCAGTGTGGGAGCCGCTACAGAGAAGCAACGGTCCCCTCTGAAGACCATGGCTCTGGGCACATTCAGGAGCAGTTGTACTGGGGTGTAGTAGCTCAGAAAGATATGGTGGGGTCATGCCATTTTGGGATTTAAAGGTAAATAAAAGGATTTGGAAATGAATCCTAAAATGTATTGGCAGACAATGGAACGAAGCCAAAATGGTTACTTAATGTGGAAAGTTTGAAACTAACGTTGTGAAGGGTTGAGGTTAGGGTCAGGGTTAGTCTACATAGTGGGAAAACCTTCATGTGAGAAACTAGTGTACTCAATTGTGTGATGTTTACGCTGTTCTCATACAACGTTGATACTTTACCTATAGTTGTGAAAAATACGATTCAATTTAAATGTTAAATGCGCAGTGGATAGCGCGCTGAACTTTGAATCAGGGGGTAGCAAGTTCGAGTTCCACTGCAGTCAGCATGTCGTTGTGTCCCTGAGACACTTCACCCCAAATTGCTCCTGTGGGGATTGCCCACAGTATTGAGTATGTAAGTCGCTTTGGATAAAAGCGTCTAACAAGTTAAATGTAATGTAATGTCTCCAACCTGAGAGCGAACATCACCTGAAATTTAAAATAGAACATATAGTACATGTCCACTTTGTGGGCACATACATTAATGGAATAGAAATCAATGTTATAAGTTACTAAAAAGTGTATTTTCGGAAGAAGGGTCAGTGGTGTTGCGTGTAATTACTTTGAGGAAGAGTAGCTGAAAATAATTCAGGAAGCTAGATAATCTCCACATGTCTACCCTACTTTTATAATTTTCGAATCATAAATCTAATCGATAGATTTATGATTAAAAATTATAAAAGTAGGGTAGACATGTGGAGATTACAGTGATTACCCGATCCGCATCCCTACCCGATCCACATTGCGCATGTGCGAGATGGTCCGCCATATTGGATAACTTCCAGTGGTATTCAACAAAAACTCAACGAGGTCCAGTTAGATAAAATGTCCCCATGCAAAGGTCCGGAACATCAAAATGTCTAAGTTGCTTTATGAAGTAGTGTGATATATATTGAAGTAGCCTGTAGCTTTATCAACATCTGCATGTAATCAACAACTGACTGCCAATCAAATAAAGAAAGTACAATTCATAAACAACAATATTTATTGTCAATTAACATTGAACTATACAGATATACAGTAAAATACTGTGGATATGTGTAATGTTCCTCTCGGGCTGCATTTAAAAATAAAATAGGAGAAAATAAATAGAATAGCTTTTGAAAATATGTGCATCTTAAAAGTGCTTAATTTTAGATGAATAAAGTGTATCAGCAGCTTGAGTTTCCCTTTTTCTTTGTTAACCGTTTCACATCAGGACCTAGGCCGATTATAGAACAATATCAGTCTTTACACATCATAACAATTGAACAGTTTTAAAGTTTCTCTTTCTTTCCCTCTTATATTGTAGTCCCTCACTCACTTTTTTTTAATTCAGAACTAAAAAAACAAAAAAAAAAAAAAACAAAAACAAAAAAACAAAAAACAAAAAAAAAAGCCAGAACTGGGCCGGACCCGCTGGAGTACGGGCTGGAATCCTGGCCTTGCATCTTCCAGAGACCTTTTGGAAGCTCCGTGGACCTCCAAACGCCAGAAGGGTTCCTGAAAAAAGGTCTGAGGCTGGAGCTGGAGCCGCTGGAACCGGAACAGAGGCCTGGACCATCGCTGTGTGGGCCAGGTAATCGAGCAAGGAATCATAGCTCTGCGGACCGGTACTGGTGCATGGATCCAGGGCTGTGGAAACCGGAACTGAAGCCGGGATCATGGCTGTTGGAGCACGGGCTGGAATCCTGGCCCTGCGTCGCCTAGAGGCTCTTTGGAGACTCCGTGGACGTCCAACCGGACCGTAGTCGGATCCGAGGGAAGGGTTAGAAACTTCGGACCAGTCCTCAGGACAACTTGTGAAAAGTTGTAACCACTCAGGCAACGAACTCCTCAACCAAGGCATTTCGGCCACCTCCATTCGTACCTTCTTGAGAATAGCCTCTTTGTCCTTTCTAGAAGAGGTTCCATTCCACTCGGTATGATAACACTGGAGGGAAAAAATCTAGATCGAACAGATCCAACTCAAAATCATGAAAATCTGCTGGGTCCATTATTGGTCGGTTCATTATGTCAGGGTGTGTGGAAAAGGTAGGACCCAAATGCAGAATTATGGACACAAGCGATTTTCACCCATTTATTAATTATATGTTTTACATTTGATAACACCAATGTCATGGCAACTTCTAATTGTGGGATAAACGAAAACGTTCAGTAGAGACGTCCCATAGAACATTTTGCGAAACACAATAGCCAGCATGTGTAGTTCTGGGGGGGCGTTCGATTCCAGTTTTGGATAGTCTGGCGTGGTTTCGGGTGCTAGTGGAGTATGAAGCCCTCTGTATCCCGAATGTCAACGGGGGGGTGCTAGTGGAGTGCACGCGTCTCAAACAAGCCTAGTTTGTTTACAAAATTGCGGCGCAACTTGGTGGGCGGTACCCTGGAAAGAAATCTCTGCGTGAGAAATACATGAAATGCGTGAGACTTGAGAGCTCTGTCTTATGTATACCTTGAGCAGGCTAGGTAGATTAAACAGAGAACTAGCATGTAGTTTAAACACAACATTAATGTGGCTTTAACAGGTAGGCCTACAAATGATGTGCAACCGATGTCCATATTTTTTATTATGTAAGTCCAACAGACTTTTTACAGTGAAGCTTAAATAAAGAAATCATGTTGCTTTAACAGGTACAAGTTAAATATACTGAGCATATTAAAAGCCTAAAATGAACATAAAAAAGTCATGTTGGTTAAACATAGGGTAAATGAATATACCTATATTAAAGGAAATATTGACATTAACATAACAATGTCATGTTTCTTTGACAAAACATAGTTGTGTGTTTTTAACATAATAGTTTTGAGTACACAGGGTTTTAATATGTGCAACCGATGTCCATATTAAAATCATGTGAATCCAACAGCCTTTTTTTTCAGTGTAGTTATTGTATCATTTTAATTTGAAACGGAGGTTTGTCACTGGCTTGAAACGGAGGTTTGTGACTGGAGACCCGGACACAACATAAGGGTTAAGAAAAGGGCCTGATACTTCTTCGACTTGCTTTGTTAAGTTTAACTGATGGATTTGCAGTATTTGTTAAAAGTCATTGTAAACTGTAGATTAATCATGGCATGTATCAGACAAGAGAAAAAATAAATCCATTTCTCACTCATTCTGACAATGTACTCAACCCAGTAAAAGAAGTTGTTAAATAATATTGAAGACACGTTGCAATAACAATAACTTATCTCTCTCGTTCAGATTAATATTGTCGGGTTTTTTGAGTTTTCTTTTTCTGCTTTGCCAAACGCCACTGTGTCAAGAGTCCTATTTGGGTTGCCGTATGCAGTTGTACAATATGGCGGACCATCTCGCACATGCGCAATGCAAATCGGGCAGGGACACAGATCGGGCAGTCACACTGGGTCCAGGTGGCGTATCGTCGCTACGGTTCTCTCTAGTGAAAGTGTGTGTGAGCTCCAGCACTACTGATCCATCATCTGTGTGTTTGGATAAACCTCCGAATGGACTGTGTACTCTTTTTTCTGGAGCGTTTACCTCGGACTATAGGAGCTAGCTTAGCATGCTAGCTGGAAACACGTTGGCAACACTAGTCAGATTGAGAGTTTAACGGATTTTGCAGGAAAAGGTGATCTAGTAAATATGAGTAAAGTCCAAATGCTGCTTTCGTTGAAGAAGCTGCTTCTCACTCCTGCTGGTGAAGAGATATTTGCTCTGTTTGAAAAAACGATGGCAGAGTACGAGGAGGAGCTGTCTCGTTCAAAACAGGAGAACAAGAGACTTCAGAAACTACTGGACGCTGTTTTACAGCCTCAGCTTCGGATACACAGAGCAGGTCTGTTCCCTTTACTCTTAATTAACACTTTAAACCAGGGGTGTCCAAACTACGGCCCGGGGCCGGTGTTCCGGATTAACTGGTTCCCTCGTTAACTGGTTTCCCGATCAACTGGGGTGATTTTCGATCGCTTCTTCTTTCGTTTACATACATCTTTTGGTATATTTGTCTCGGTAGGAAGACTTTGATGCACATTCAGTACCAGTGTGTGAGGTTGTGGTTACGATGGAGATATCCGGACGCGAACAGCGGGGACTACACAAAGAAAAACGAGTTGACTGGGGATGTCTGTTCAAAACATTGCGAGCTCCAATAAATCATTTAAACCAGCTATTGTTGCCAGATTTATTACTGAATATCGTTCTTAATGTGATACCAAGTCCACCTGTGTACACCTTCAGATAGCCTCCAAGTGAAGCACATGTTGTTTACTCACAGTTTGAAAGCAGCGTGGAGAAGTCTTCAGCTGTGGTAATCCGCTCGAATAAATCCTTAAAACCAGCTATTGTTGCTTGGTTGATCACTGAATATCGTTGCTAATGTGATACTAAGTCCATCTGAGACCTGTGTACACCTTCAGACAGCCTCCAAGTGAAGCGTACGTTGTTTACTCAGAGTTTGAAAGCAGCGTGGAGAAGTCTTCAGCTGTGAACTGTAAACTGTGATCCTCTCAGGTAAACATCCGCCCAGGGAAAAATGGGATCCGCCCAGGTTAAACTGTGTTATGATTTCTGTGGCTATCTACCAGCGATCATGTTTAATATGAAAGACTAAACACACATTTTTATCCCTTTTTATAAAAACAGCATTCTGCAGCACTCATCCAGATAAGATGTAACTGTTAACTCGTTATGCAAAGATAGCAGCAGAAATGTCATTGCTGCATGTGATGCTGATGGGTCATTGGTCTTTGGTCTCGGCAAACAATATTAGGAATCCTCTATTCAAACATAATATTCAGTGTCCATCGACATGAAAATAACAAAAAAGTTCATGCTGGACTCAAACCCGAGTCCCAACAGCAAAAATTGGTGAGTCTGTTGCAAGACAGAAAAGACAGCCAGTATTGCTAGAATATAAACGTTTTTTTAATTGCATTCTGTTTCTAGCGCAACAGCTTTGGTCCAGGTTTACATCCTATCAGCTACTGCATTAGCAGACATAGCAACAGGAAATGGGGGGCCTATTTAAAAAGTTATTGTTTAAAAATGTCTATATTGTGAGGCTAAACATTATATTATAGCATAATGTTGCATGGCAAATATAACGACACACATGGCCTGATTTGCATATTGGAACTTTATGTGTGCACTGGAACACAAATATATATGTACAATTAACAGTTATCACAACATAATGTGGGCTTGCAGGCTGATAAACTAGGATATCTGATCTCGGTGGGTCTTAATGAAGCTTGATACAGACCTCAGTCAGTAGCCGATACTATTTCTAAGCAAATGGATACTATAATATGTATATTATAAGTGTAGATACATCCGCTCACATTATAAAGGATGGTCGGGTTGCATCTTTCTGGAACTTTTTAACAAGGTTCATCCAAGCTGGTGACCCGACATTTCAGTGGATCCCACTAGATAGCGCAATCTAGACACAATTGACCTTTGCTGGAGTCTGGTCTATTCTCTTAGCTAGCCCCACTCGCAACCCGGCAAGATCTAAGAACCAAATACGTCACGCTTACATTGGAGGAGGTCGAGATTAACCTGAGGAATAACAGTTCATGCCGAGTACAGCGAAATACAAGTTGTAACAAGCAGTAGTGCTGAGCAAAGTGACTAGAACACGACCTCACACTTATATAAAATCAGGCAAGACTAACCAGGCTTAGTGTGATTCTGTTTATTTGACCTTACTTTAATGACCATCCGTTCACTGTTATTGACCATTGTGAAGAGGCAGACGTTTTCCTGTTTTGCATTATTGCAGCTATCGGATAGAATCAATACATGGGCTACATGTGGCCATCACAAGTAAAATCATAACGAAAACTACGCCGGTAAAACATGCGTTTAGAAAACGGCTTATGCCACAATATGATAGCAACAAGTAGTCAAGATAGTCTGATTAGCTTCGGTTGCTATGCTAACATCACCTGTAGAATGCCAGATACACTTTCACAACCGCGTTGTGATTAAGGTTGCAAAGGGGCGGAACATTTCCGGTACATTTCCGTTATATTGATTCTGACTTTTCTACATCCAACTCACAGGTTTATCATTGCTTTGAGAAAAAAGATTATTAATTGACCCCTTGTTAGAAGTGAAGGTATAGTCATTTTTTCTTGGAATGTCATTTTCGAAACAGGCTCGGGGCTTAACAGGTTAATAAAGTCATAGGAACTGAGAACATGACAAAGAATAAGATGAAAACAAGTACAACAGTTACAGGAAGGACTGTTCCCGCTGCTAGAAACGGTTGATATTAAGACGCTTCAATGCGCAGGTCTAGAACTAGATGCATTGTGGGACATGTGGTTTATGGGCACCGTATTTCGATGAAATAAACTAAATGTATTCCTTTCTTTTCTATAAAATATTTTCTAAAACAGCAGAAATACAAATTTGTCCCTCCCATTTCAAGAGTGAAAAATAGCACTCATACACAATATAAATGCTATTTCTGAACCCAATTAGCATTTTAATCGCTCAATGGAAAGAATGGCGCGAGGCACCCCCTCTGTATCTGGGCAGGTTTAGCGCATGCTGAACCAGAAAAACGTTGAAAGTTCCACTTCACAGCCATGGCCCAGCTTTCAGAACAGGGGCTAACAAGCTACAATTCAGAGAGCCAGGACACGGCTAATTACTGGCACGAACACACACAACCTCTCCGAAACGTGCCAATTTAGCTTCAATATTTAGCCGAACCGATAGCCGGGACACAGCTGATTACTGGAACGAACAAACACAACCTCTCTAAATCAAGCTACAAACAGAGGCAGTGACCATTCAAAACTTTAAAAAATCACAAACGTTATAAATAAGTAGGGGTGCACCGAATGGGAAATTCTTGGCCGAAACCGATACCGAAAAGAGGAAACAGTTGGCCGAAAACCGAATGCCGAAAGGCCGAAAATGATTAATAAAAATATATATATAATGTATACATTTTTTTACCAATGTTGTTCAGCTACCTGATTATGGAAAAAGACATGATTATGGCTTAACTTAACTTAACTTAACTTAACTCAACTCAACTCAACTCAAATAATAATCACTATTATGGGTCCATAAAACATTTATTCAGCACTTTTGAATGCATACAGTACATTAATTCCAAGTCAAGTGCATTTTCTTTTCTCTGTAGGATAACTACAACAAAGTGCATTCAGAACAAAGCCAAGATGCTTTAAAATTGCATAAACATCTAGGCCAGTAGGCCTACAACAAAATAGTGTAAATAAAGACTGTAACAGCCAGGCCTTCAACAACAACAAATGCACCTATAAGTTTGGTAACCTAACGTTTTGTTGTGATGACGTAATCAAAACGCGGCGACAAACACGGCACGCGACCATGCTCGCGGCTGGCTCACAGCCAACATGTCTGCCGCTTGGAGATATTTCAAAATATCAGAGAAAGACGTGCGGATTGCGATTTGTAAAACGTGTTCAGCTGACATTTCTCGAGGGGGTGTAACTGTAAAGACTTTTCACCACTTCGGGATTACTCCACCACTTGAAATCAAAACACCCGGACAAATATGCGGAGGATGATCAACCCTGTTCTCTGACATTCGGTCATACCTTCGGTGATATTTTTTCGGTGCTAAAACCCTTTCGGCCGAAAGGACTTTTTTAACCATTTTCGGCCGATAATTTTCGGTGGCCGAATATTCGGTGCATCCCTATAAATAAGAGTGTGAATGCTTGAGGCTTATTTATTTTATAAACGTTTTGTGAAACATAATCCTGTAATGTTAGCTTGGTCAAATTACATTTTCGTTCACACAGCCCTGAAATAAAATCTCTTTATAAATATTGAAACACCAGTTAGGTGTTGATTTAACTCCATTTAGCTACTTTTCGTCTTGCCTGAAACCGTTAAATATGCAACCACTCGCCTCACTTTGCCTGTCCGTCAGTGGTTCATCAGCCGGAAATATCTGCGCAGTGCGGTAGGTCATGTTTACTGTCACATAACTTTAAAAAAACGTATTAATCCGCCGCTTTGCTTTTTGTAGTCATCATCAATCTGTCAGGCTAAAGTTCTTCTTTTGATAATGAAGAATCAAAACAAGGTGGTTCACTTGTACATCGTAAAAATAAAAAAAACATGTCCCTGTTAAATGCCTTCATTCAATGAAAACAACTACAAGACCGGGACTATTTTCACCGCGCAAGAATATGTCACCGCTACTCATTTCATTTCAAACCTTTATTTAACCAGGTGAATCCCATTAGAGATCACCGATCTCTTTTTCAAGGGAGACCTGCAGCAGTAGGTTACACATGAAGACATAAAAACTGAAAACAACAGAAAGAAAAAAGGACATCATACAACACAGTTACAATTTACATACCTATCAACATTTACAGGTACCAACAGTATCAGATTGCATCGCATCTATCCAAGCTTTAAAAACAGGCAGTGGAACCAAATTGCTCAGTTTCCATTGTTTTTGCAGACTGTTCCAAGCAAGAGGAGCTGCACTCATAAAAGCTTTCGTCCCCAAGTCAGTCCTAGCACTTGGCACATGTAACCACATCATGAGATCTCAGGCAATGGCTACCTGCAACTCTCTGTGTGATCGGAGAGCAGATATAAGACGGGAGTTTACCCAACATAGCTTTATATATGAACATGTACCAATAACTGAGCCTCCGTACATTAAGTGATGGCAAACCTGCCCTGGCATACAGGGTACAGTGATGAGTAAGTGCTTTACAATTTGTAACAAATCTCAGTGCACTGTGATAAGCAGCATCTAACTTGTTCAGGTAATGGGCAGGTGCATTCATATAAACCAGATCACCATAGCACAGGTAAAAAGGTCACAGTGACTAGCCTTTTCCTTGCCTCAAGTGAGAAACAGGACTTGTTTCTGAAAAATAAACTTAGCCTCAACCTCAGCTTTTTAATCAGATTATTGACCTGAAGTTTAAAAGAGACAACCATCAAGCCAGATACCAAGGTATTTATGGCTACTGCCATGTTATCAGGCCATGGAAAGTTGTAGAACAATACAAATCACAACTCGCACTGTTCAGTGAAATTGACTTAATAGAATTTACAGGTCATTGAGCTGGCTTACAAAGCTGAGTGGAAATAATAACAATTTATGAAATAAGTAGAAATTGCATATATTGATATATTAAGTGAAAGTAACTTAAAGGAAAAAGTTACAATAACTTAATGATCAAATCCTTTTTTACAGTGTACTGTTTCAGAAATAATGCTTGAAGTGGTTTGGAACATAATATGGCATTTAATCACGGCAGCGTTTAGCTGAGTTTCTCCTGGTAGAAAACTCTCTTAGCAGGGGAAAGCTGGGTGACGCTACAAAGGGATGGGCTAGCAGTAGCTATTCCATTTTTAAAGCTACGGTCACAGAATCAGCCTTTTTGGAACCAGGCTGGAATAGAGGGGTATGAGGCATGGCTACAATGGTTGATCGGTTTGGTATTTTAAGCAAAAAACTTCAGTCATGTTTTATATAGGTATGGCCCTACAATATATTTTTAGTATTACCATTCTATAGGCGTAGTGTAGCTGTGAACGATCCCAAATATGATTCATTGTTTACATTGCAGCTAGTGCTAAACCAGAAGGAAAAAAACCTTTTTTAATTTTAACTGGAAGTGGAAATGGGCTGGGCTACATAAGGTGAATTGTGCCAATGAAAATACACAATAGGTGGGACTAAGAAAGATAATAGTATACAAATAAAGGCATTATTAGGGCTGCAAAGTGTCTCCCATTTTAATGGTGATTAGATTTTTAAATGCTAACACTTCACAGTTTTTTCTGACTGTTTCCTGTTTCTTGCAGACGTCCAGCAGCTGGTGGTGGTTAAAGAAGAGGTTCTCCCTGACCAGCAGGAGTGGAGCACCAGTCTGGACCAGGAGGACCCAGAGCCCCCCCCATACATTAAGCAGGAACAGGGGGAACTCAGGATCAGTCAGGAGGGAGAGCAGCTTCAGGAGCTGGAGGAGGCTGATATCACCAAGTCCACTTTCACTCCTGACCCTGTGAAGAGTGAAGATGATAAAGAGAAACCTCAGTCTTCACAGCCTCATCAAAGACAAACTGAACACATGGAAACAGAAGCTGATGAAGATGACTGTCGAGGACCAGAACTAGCCAGGAACTCAGATCCAGAGATCAGTTCACAACCAAAGACTGAGGACGACACTGGAGACTCTTCTGAACCTGACACTGAAGACAGTGCTGATTGGAAGGAGACCAGAGAACCTGCATCAGGCTCAAACTCACTGAAAAATAGACATGAATCTGTCAATGATCCACGACATAGTGCTGAAAAGAAAACACACAGCTGCTCAGTCTGTAAGAAAGCTTTTTCACTGAGTGGAAGTTTAAAGAGACACATGAGAATCCACACAGGAGAGAAAGCACACAGCTGCTCAGTCTGTAAGAAAGCTTTTTCACAGAATATAGATGCTAAGAGACACATGAGAGTCCACACAGGAGAGAAACCACACAGCTGCTCAGTCTGTAAGAAAGCTTTTTCCCTGAGTGGAAATTTAAAGGAACACATGAGAATCCACACAGGAGAGAAAGCACACAGCTGTTCAGTCTGTAAGAAAGCTTTTTCATGGAGTGGAAATTTAAAGGAACACATGAAAATCCACACAGGAGAGAAACCACACAGCTGCTCTGTCTGTAAGAAAGCTTTTTCACAGAATATAGATTTAAAGAGACACATGAGAGTCCACACAGGAGAGAAACCATACATATGCTCAGTCTGTACGACAGCTTTTTCACGGAGTGAAAATTTAAAGGAACACATGAAAATCCACACAGGAGAGAAACCACACAGCTGCTCAGTCTGTAAGAAAGCTTTTTCACAGAGTGGACATTTAAAGGAACACATGAAAATCCACACAGGAGAGAAATCACACAGCTGCTCAGTCTGTAAGAAAGCTTATTCACGGAGTTCAAGTTTAAAGGAACACATGAGAGTCCACAGAGGAGAGGAAATATACAAATGCAATGTTTGTGACAAAAGATTTAAATGGCGTAATGGTATCAAAAGACACAAGTGTGCTGGTCGTCAGTTCTCAAAGTTTAATGAAATTCAAACTGAAGATAACGGAGAGGCAGAGCCTCCAATCAGCAGCTCAGCTGAACACATGGAAACAGAAGCTGATGGAGAGGACAATGAATAAGTCTTATGGCAGTTCACACATGAGAAAATCTGCCTGACTGGATTAACATTGTTGCACAACATTCATATAAGACTTAAATGAACTCCATCTTTATCAACATAAGTAGACAATATGTTTAATGTTTTTGTCATACTGATTTTCTGATGTATATGTTAACCACTGACTGATGATGAACCACTTTATTGTGGATTGAGGGCTCAAAGTCTCCATATAGAGGTATAGGATGATTTGATGTATTGTTCTTTATTTCTAAATGTTTTGTATCATTGCTATTCTAATAATGAACCCTGTTTTACATAAATGTACCTGTTATCTGATTGTTTTTGCTTCTGTAACTGTAAGGGAACACATCTGCCTATTTTGTATCCTGATGACCTAATGCGGTTACATGTAATACGTTACTCCCTATGCCTGATTTCACCCACACATTTAACACTTTGCATTGTATTTGTTTATTTCGCCTTTTATACCACACTGAAACTCTGACATTTATTAATGAGACGACTTGAAGTTACCCTGCATATTTAAACCCTTATAAACACAGCTCAAGTCTTTCACAGCCTGAAATGTTCAAGCAGAAAAATCAGTACCTGTTAAATCAAAGGGAAAGTAATCATATAAGACAACATTTGTGAAGCGGATAAGATCTACTCGGCGTACAAGACACATCACTCCTGTGATCTTTGGCCATAATCCAGGTTCTATGCTAGAATACAGAAGGATATTACAGGGTTTGAGGGCCTATCTCGGTTAAAAGCCAGCGGAAGGGTGTATTAGTCTGGGAAATAACTCATAAAGTTGTAAATTAACAAGAAAGAAACTGATACCTTATTAAAAAATAAGTGTTTGTAGCTTGTTCTCCTACGTGATGTCCGGCTTGCATTACTTCGTCTGCCCGGTGGAGTTCAACAACGACTCCAACCCATTCCAGGTGGACTGCCTCCACATGTTTACACTTCCATGTAGATCTACTCTTATACTTATCGTCATTCAGAAACATGCGACAGCTGAAGCAGTATATACACTCTTAGCCTGGCTTAGTTGACTTTACTAGAAATTTGCGTGCAAACCCGTTGCCTTAAACCACTTAAGTTTTTACACAAGCAAGAAATTTAACAGGTTAAGTTTTTACACAAGCAAGAAACTTAACAGGTTAAGATGTATATACACGTAGAACTTTAAGTAGACTTATCTTAGTTTAAATTTGTAGTCTTATCTCAAAATCATTAGTTCACATAAATGATGTCTTAGTTGTATGAAATAACTTGTTTAAGTTAAATATAATAAATAACATTATGTATCAATGCTTAATATCATGTGTTAATATAACAAATCTCTTTTAATAAAATGTATTGTACCATTTTGAATGGGGATTGTATTTATACATTGTTTTAACAGAATTGTATGGAAGGGAAAACATGAAACAATACATTTAAATATTCCAATGTTTTTATTGAAAAAAATAACCTTGTCAACCAGAAGACAAGTAAAGACAGGAATTAGAACCCACAACATTTATCAATATGTGTGTGAAAAATCACACACCTGACAGTGAAAGGCAGGGCCGGCCCTAAACTTTTGGGGGCCCTAAGCAAGCTTTGGCTTGGGGGCCCCCCTCACTCTAGCGCGTTCTCACTACACACAACACGGAACCAACTTTTGTCTTATAATGTTAGCATAAGCACACATATTGTATAAATAAGCATGTAAACACTGTGGACCTAACCTCCTCTAGGGGGTCCTCACCTGCTCTAGTGGGGTCCGGGGGCATGCTCCCCTGGGAAGATTTTTTTTTAAATATTGAAGTTGAAAGCATCAATCTGTGTACTTTGAGAGACAAATTAAGAGATCTATGGATACATCTCTCAACACCAATATGAAACAGAACTGTAAACAGATTTTTCTTTATGGATATTTTACAAATCACTTAAACTGTATTCTTGTTTTGTCATATAGTATTTCATAACTGTTTTTCATTTATTCTCTCTGGCTGTCCATCTCATAATGTTCACATAGAAACTAGCTGTCAATAGGAATATCATTCAGAAGAATTATAATTTCTTGCAAAAATCTGTCACAAAAAGAGGTTGCACATTTAAATTCAGGTTTTGTTATGGCAACATCAGTGGCCAAACAGCCACATTTAGTGCTGCAAATACGTTCAAACATGCTGTTGACATGTAAAGCAGTGGCAACTATGCCACCATTTCAGCTGACTTTTTCTCAGAAATACTGTCACATAACATCCATATATTTCAGTGCTAGGTTGATGCTTAGCTAAGCTAACTGTGAAACACTTTAACTGACAGGACTCCGGATCAACTGTATACTGTAAGGTAGCTTCTAGCTTCATGTCGAACAGTAAGTCCACATTTCCCAGAGAGCTTTCTTTGAAATCACCAGGTAATGCTAAAAAATATTACATTTAGATTATATGAAAAAGTGTTTATTTAATATATCTGGCTAGCTATAGCTACTTGCTAACGGTTTAGCTTACCCCCGCGATTCAAAGTAACATCAACGTAGCTGTAATTTATGCTTTGCTTACATGTTCGCATAACTTGGAAGTTTACTGACATTGACATACCTTGTTTACCTGGCTCAAGTGGCGGCTCTGGGGTTGTTGTGTGAGCCACCACTTGAGAATTGTCGTATTTTTTAAGAAAATGTTTTCTTATGTCCATCTTCAAAGACTCTGAGTCCGACTGACAGTTTATTTTAAACATTGTCACAGCTTACAGGATAGGTACCTGTGAGCCAATAAGACAATGTTTATTTCCATTCAACTCTCTGGTTGGTCTGGTGTCTTGCCTCTGTTGCATTCACTGAACACGGGAAATTACAATCCTGCCGTCCTCTCTTGTGTCATGATGAGGTTCAGGTAAAGCACGGTTAATGTATTTTATTATTGACTCAATAATATAATACATGACTTTGAGAGTAGGCAATCTAGGTATATTAACAAAATTAATTAAACATACTTATCACGGCGACGGTGTACTGAGATTTATTTATTTTTTAAATAAAAAATAAAAAAATGTTTTGCTAGGGGGCCCCTTAGTGGCTGCGGGTCCCTAAGCGGCCGCTTATTTCGCTTAATGGGTCGGGCCGGCTCTGGTGAAAGGTCAACGAACAGTGCTGAACATTATGATGTCACTGGTAGCATCTGAACAGCAGTAACATGTGTCAGTGCATTTCTTTACATTGTAAGCTGGTTTTTCAATGTTTGCAACCTTGGCTTTAGTTCATCTTGGCCCAACGTGAGAAGAACCTTTTGGATGAACTGGAATGTGAGCATCATAGTCTTGGGGTAGTTGAGATGCAGTGCGTATGTAAGACCAAACAGAATGAACATCGCTTTTGGCAGGTCTTGGATGTTGTCGATCACAACGTGTCCCTCAAGGATGATCTTCAGCGAAGCTGGACTGCGATGCAGGGAAGATGAGGGACCAGTACCTTCATGCTCAACCAGGAGGAGCCCAATTTCAATGTCGCAGAATGAGTCCTCATCATCAGTGTCCTGAAACGACAGCAACATAAGAGCACAATCAGGACATGTTTCATTAAATAACCATGAATAATGCAATATAGTCATAAGAGAGTCAGACACATGAGGGAAGGTGTGAGTTGGTTCTGCTGGAATAGAGCACAAACAGATCACTCAAAGAGGTTGGAAAGAGCTGTTGCTATTAGTGCTGACCGAGAAATCATATTTTCGTTGT
Source organism: Notothenia rossii (assembly GCF_949606895.1). Lineage (NCBI taxonomy): Eukaryota > Metazoa > Chordata > Actinopteri > Perciformes > Nototheniidae > Notothenia > Notothenia rossii. Next base: position 53,443,930 of record NC_136910.1, read on the forward strand.
CATCGCAATATGAACATGCGTGATAAAAAAATAGCAATAAACAATTAATAAGAAATGATTTAATTTAGGGATGGTATGGAAACCCAATATTAAACGTAACCCACATTTGGTATACCAGCTAAGACAAAAGCTGTCAGTATGAACTGTTTAGCTCAGTTTGCCACGTATATTAAAACGTTGCGTATTCTTGTGAATTCACTTGCTGACTGAGACAAAGCAAACCCCCCCCCCTTGTTCGGGTAGCGGTACCTGCGACCCACAGCAGCAGTGGAAGGAGGACAGAATAAATGATACTGAAAGATGACTGTTCTTCATTCTTTCAAAACTTGCCTCAGTATAATGCTGTCAGGAATATTCAGATTCTTTATTGACATTAATTAACAGGGAAGGTTAGGATATGGAGATTGAGAGGGAAGAGATGGAGAATGAGGCAGTAACATCAGAGTCCAAAGGACCTTCAACATTTTAGTTTTTTTGCTACAGCTACTAAAACCCACCGATCCAGCCCATGTTCAGAAGAACAATATCAAGTACAATGAGGCCTTCGTCAAATTTTCAAATTCAATCAGACCCTGTCGTCCTCTGGTCCAGTTCCCAAAAAATCAAGATGGGCTGTCTTTTTCAGGGCCACTGGTATGATGAAAACCCCTGGTTGGAATATTCTCCACAGAATGATGCTATGTACTGCTTCAGCTGTCGAATGTTTCTGAATTATGTTAGCTTGCATTGTTATGGATCTAAAGGTAGTGAAAGCTAACTTTTATAGCACAGCTTTACTTCTCACTTACCACAATAAAGAAACAGACCGTATAGTACAGCACAAACAACACAAATGATCAATACTTACATATATTTTCACTTGTAGTATAATAATAATTGAAGTGATGGTTCTTCTGTGGGTGTTCTATCGACGCTCAGCCAGCCACCGCACCGCAGCTGCCTGCACAATCGCTGGAGGACTTGGCTGTCACTCAAAAACTGAGTAGCCAATGGGGACACACCCCTGAAAGTCCTGCCCACCTGGGAGGTTTGTGTCAGAATCTCAAACAAAAAATGAGGGAGCGCAAAAGAGAAAGCTGCAGCGAGAGCAAAAGTCTGATCATTGAGAAAGAAGAAACAAGAACTGCAAACAAAGACCTATGTTAAAACAAAGAAAACATATTTATAGTTTACATGATTACACAAATGATTTGTTTGCAACTTATAGTTTTATTTTTGAAATGTATTTTATTTTGCTTGACTTGTTTTTTTTTTCTTTTAAACTCATAGTTTTGCTTTATTCTGAGAAAGTGTTGCTTTATCTTTATGATACAAAACTAATCCCATACAGGGTAACTTCCAGTCGTCTCATTAATAGATGTCAGACTTGCAGTCTGGTATAAAAGGCGAAATAAATAAATAAAAGGCAAAGCGTTAAATGTGTGAAGAGGGCGACACCATCTGGTCACAACTTTAATTATTGTATCATGTTCATGTGCAAATGAAGAACTCTCACTGGTTCAGAAACTTTTTCCTTAAGTGAGTCTCTTTTCTTTTCTGATTTTTTTTAATCTGTATTTCACTTTATATTAATTACATAATAACAGTGCAAAACATTGAATACACCTCACTATGAATCCAGAACAATACAACTGCAGGAGTATGGATAAAGCGAGATGTTTGCATGAATTTGGAGCAGGTTTGGGCAGAAGACAGCAGAGTGGATCGTGATGTTCACCCTATGTAATATATATGTAAAGAAAAAAGTCTAAATATTTTAAGATAAAAGCTGTGAAACAATCTCAATAATTGGCAGCAAAAATGCAAGGTTTTTAAATTGGAATAAAAGGATACATGTTGAGATCCCTGATCATTTTCAGAACCTGAAGTCTCTATACGGACTATCTTCTGGTTCTTTTCTGGATCCATCCACTCTCTCTTGTCTCTGTCCAGTGAATTACAATTTTTTTACTGGAGCAGGTAAAGCATACAACAGATACTTTCAGCATTATCGGATCACAAAGTGGAAGCTTGGATGAAACAGAGCGGACCTCTAAACAATGAACACCTGGAACTTAGAAGAAATAAAGTTGGGTTTTATGCGTTCTAATATTGCAATGCAAACCAATGATTTAATGACAGCAATTAAGAATAATTTAGTCATTGAATACTCATTTCAGTAGATTTAATCAAACAAAACATAAAAATATTGGACATGGCACCGTCCTGCAGAGAGCACACAACAGCACGTTTTTGGTCTAGCATCACTTTAGAAAACGTTTGCATTAATACACTAAGACTAGCTGGTCCATTGTAAAGGTCAGTCCACCTTAAATGAGCAGTGGGTGATCAGCAGATGAAAGGCAGGACACAGGAACTTGGTCCTGAGGAGATGTAACGATTATTAAACAAGAAAGTTGTCGAGTCAAGGGGTCAAAGAAATGAACATTTGTGATTATTAGCGAATCGGTTGCAAGTGGGTGAAATCAGGCTTAGGGAGTAACGTATTACATGTAACGGCATTAGGTCATCAGGATACAAAATAGGCAAATGTGTTCCCTTACAGTTACAGAAGCAAAAACAATCAGATAACAGGTGCATTTAAGTAAAACAGGGTTCATTATTAGGATAGCAATGATACAAAACATTTAGAAATAAAGAACAATACATCAAATCATCCTATACCTCTATATGGAGACTTGGAGCCCTCAATACAATAAAATGGTTCATCAACAGTCAGCGGTGAATGTATAAATCAGAAAATCAGTATCACAAAAACATTGAACATATTGTCCACTTATGTTGATAAAGATGGAGTTAATTTAAGCCTTATATGAATGTTATGCAACAATGTCTATTGACATGACTAGCTAAACTTACACTCAGTGAAAAAGCTTTCTTACAGACTGAGCAGCTGTATGGTTTCTCTGCTGTGTGGATTCTGGCGTGTCCCTTTAAACTTTTACTCTGTGAAAAAGCTTTCTTACAGACTGAGCATATGTATGGTTTCTGTCCTGTGTGGATTCTCATGTGTTTTTTTAACCTTTCACTCATTGCAAAAGATTTGGTACAAACTGAGCAGCTGTGTGGTTTCTCTCCTGTGTGGATTCTCATGTGTTCCTTTAAACATCCACTCAGTGAAAAAGCTTTCTTACAGACTGAGCAGCTGAATGGTTTCTTTTCAGCACTACATCGTGGATCACTGACAGATTCATATCTATTTTTCAGTGAGTTTGAGCCTGATGCAGGTTCTCTGGTCTCCTTCCAATCAGCACTGTCAGGTTCAGTGTCGTCCTTAGTCTTAGGTTGTAAACTGCTCTCTCGATCTACGTTCCTGGCTGTTTCTGGTCCTCGACAGTCGTCTCCATCAGCTTCTGTTTCCATGTGTTCAGTTTGCCTTTGATGAGGCTGTGAGGACTGAGGTTTCTCTTTATCATCTTCACTCTTCACAGGGTCAGGAGTGAAAGTGGACTTGGTGATATCAGCCTCCTCCAGCTCCTGAAGCTGCTCTCCCTCCTGACTGATCCTGAATTCCTCCTGTTCCTGCTTAATGTGTGGGGGGGGCGCTGGGTCCTCCTGTTCCAGACTGGTGCTCCACTCCTGCTTGTCAGGGAGAACCTCTTCTTTAACCATCACCAGCTGCTGGACGTCTGCAGGACACAGGACACACAGTCAGAAAAAACTGTTAAGTGTTAGCATTTAAAAATCTAATCACCATTAAAATTGGAGACATTTTGCAGCCTTTGTTTTTATACTTTAATATTATCTTTCTTAGTCCCACCTATTGTGTATTTTTGTTGGCTCAATTCAACTTGTGTAGCCCAGCCCCTTTCCTCTTCCAGTTAAAAATGAAAAGGTTTTTTTTCTTCTGGTTTAGCACTAGCTGCAATGTAAACAATGAATTGTATTTGGGATTGTTCACATTTACACTACGCCTATAGAATAGTAATACTACAAATATATTGTAGGGCCATACATATACAAAACATGTCTGAAGTTTTTTGCTTAAAATACCAAACAGATCACCCATTGTAACCATGCCTCATACCCTTCTATTCCAGCCCTGTTCCAAAAAGGCTGATTCTGTGACCGTAGCTTTGAATGGAACAGCTGCTGCTAGCCACACCCCTTTGTAGCGTCACGCAGCTTTCCCCTACTAAGAGAGTTTTCTACCGGGAGAAACTCAGCTAAACGCTGCTGTGATTAAATGCCATATTATGTTCCAAACCACTTCAAGCATTATTTCTGAAACAGTATGGAGCTCAAACCTTTCTCTCTCGCAGGACCGCAAGGAAATTACGTTACACATATTTTCTCCTGTAGCCTTCAGCGTTAGCTCTGAGTGTTAGCATGCTTGCTCATGTAAACACAGAGCATATTACTCCCAAAACTCTCCCCGCATTGTTTTTGATACAGCACATAGCTTGACATGTTCTTTCTTAAGTGTTAACCGCTAGAACAGTGCCATTATATACAACAACTTTACTCTAAGTGACTCCTGCAGACATCCTGCTGAACACACAGACACACAGCTCCGAGAGGGGATTCAGCTAGACCAGTGGTTCCCAACCTGGGGGGCCCAGCGCTATTGCAGGGGGGGCGCATGAAGCTTGGGAAGAAGTTGTAAACAAACATTGCTTGCTCGTAAAATCAATAAAATTGACAAATGTTTAACACAACCGGCAGTTAATAGTAAAGTGGACGAGCCCACGACAAGTCTTTCAGCTATAATGCCAAAATCAACAAAGTATAATGAGGCATATACGGTGGGGCAAAAAAGTATTAAGTCAGCTACCAATTGTGCTAGTTCTCCCACTTAAAAATATGAGGCCTGTAATTTTCATCCTAGGTACACTTCAACTATGAGAGACAAAATGGGGGGAAAGAATCCAGGAAATCGCATTGTCTGACTTTTAAAGAATTTATTTGTAAATTATGGTGGAAAATTTGGTCAATAATAAAAAAGTTCATCTCAATACTTTGTTATATAGCCTTTGTTGGCAATGACAGAGGTCAAACGGTTTCTGTAAGTCTTCACAAGGTTTTCACACACTGTTGCTGGTATTTTGGCCCATTCCTCCATGCAGATCTCCTCTAGAGCAGTGATGTTTTGGGGCTGTCGCTGGGTAACACGGACTTTCAACTCCCTCCAAATATTTTCTATGGGGTTGAGATCTGGAGACTGGCTAGGCCACTCCAGGACCTTGAGATGCTTCTTACGAAGCCACTTCTTCGTTGCCCGGGCGGTGTGTTTGGGATCATTGTCATGCTGAAAGACCCAGCCACGTTTCATCTTCAATGCCCTTGCTGATGGAAGGAGGTTGTCACTCAAAATCTCACGATACATGGCCCCATTCATTCTTTCCTTCCTTTACGCGGATCAGTCGTCCTGGTCCCTTTGCAGAAAAACAGCCCCAAAGCATGATGTTTCCACCCCCATGTTTCACAGTAGGTATGGTGTTCTTTGGATGCAACTCAGCATTCTTTCTCCTCGAAACACGTCCAGTTGAGTTTTTACCAAAAAGTTATATTTTGGATTAATCTGACCATATGACATTCTCCCAATCCTCTTCTGGATCATCTAAATGCTCTCTAGCAAACTTCAGACGGGCCTGGACATTTACTGGCTTAAGCAGGGGGACACGTCTGGCACTGCAGGATTTGAGTCCCTGGCGGCGTAGTGTGTTACTGATGGTAGCCTTTGTTACTTTGGTCCCAGCTCTCTGCAGGTCATTGACTAGGTCCCCCCGTGTGGTTCTGGGATCTTTGCTCACTGTTCTTGTGATCATTTTGACCCCACGGGGTGAGATCTTGCGTGGAGCCCCAGATCGAGGGAGATTATCAGTGGTCTTGTATGTCTACCATTTTCTAATAATTGCTCCCACAGTTGATTTCTTCACACCAAGCTGCTTACCTATTGCAGACTCAGTCTTCCCAGCCTGGTGTAGGTCTACAATTTTGTTTCTGGTGTCCTTTGACAGCTCTTCGGTCTTGGCCATAGTGGAGTTTGGAGTGTGACTGTTTGAGGTTGTGGACAGGTGTCTTTTATACTGATAACGAGTTCAAACAGGTGCCATTAATACAGTTAACAAGTGGAGGACAGAGGAGGCTTTCAAAGAAGAAGTTACAGGTCTGTGAGAGCCAGAAATCTTGTTTGTTTGTAGGTGACCAAATACTTATTTTACAGAGGAATTCACCAATTAATTCATTAAAAATCCTACAATGTGATTTCCTGGATTCTTTCCCCCCATTCTGTCTCTCATAGTTGAAGTGTACCTAGGATGAAAATTACAGGCTTCTCATCTTTTTAAGTGGGAGAACTTGCACAATTGGTGGCTGACTAAATACTTTTTTGCCCTACTGTATCTCCCTTGACATTAACGTTTTCGGTGCAGAGATCTCTCTTTCTCTCTCTCTCTCTCTCTCTGTCTGTGGGGGGCGGGGCATCTGCTCACAGACTCGCTGCAGCACCATGCACACAGAGATCCCCCGGTGGAGAACATAGCGTTCAAAAGTGACCATCTAATCTACAGAGCTTGATGTGTTCAATGCTTGCCATAAGTATTTTCGCGGAAACACGAGCAATCTGTCCATCAGTTGACAAAAAGGCATCATATTCATATGGAGAAATGCAGTTTTCAACTTCCTTAACTCAGAGTTCTGCTGCCCCAATTACGTGTAAGGTGGGAGAAGCACTCAGAAATACTTAAGTAAAAGTAGTATACTGCAGGGTAGCTTGTGAATTTACTCCAGGTGTAACCAAAGTCTGATTTAAGAGTTAATTGTATTTCACATCATTAATCCAGATCTGTAAAGTAACTAAAGGTATTAAATACATGTAGTAAAGGTACGTCATTTACCTCTGAACTGTAGAGGAGCAGAATCATAAAGAAGCAAAAGTGGAAATACTTAAACCTGTTAAACCCAAGCCTGTTTTTCAGGTCTCAGGCTCGAAAATGACATTCCCAGAACGAATGACAATAACTTCCCTTCTAAAAAGGGGCAAATTAATAATCTTTTTTCTCAAAGCAATGATAAACCTGTGAGTTTGATGTAGAAAAGTCAGAATCAATATAGATTTATTTTATTTTAAGTAAATTCAGATTGAACATAGTAAAACAAATTTATAGTTTATAGTTATAGTGTTCGTCCAAAAATAAACCATTACTTATAGTGAAAACCACCCTTGAATGATGGGATAGTAGACTAAAAGCTTGAGGAATCCAAACTGTAACTTATAATAAGTACCCTGTATCAAGATCGATACAAAACAAGTGACATTTGACCTTTTTAAAGAGGTTTAGCAACAACAACAAAAACACTTCTGGGGTCATTTAGGTGGATTTGCCATATCTCTGGCCCCCCTCGGTCGATTTGATAATTCACATCTCGTCTGAACCGTTAGAGCCAATAGAATCGAAGGGAATGTCCACATACACTACCATTTAGAAATGAGAGCTATGCGCACGCAGTTTGCCCAAAGCTTATGCTCTGAACTCTGAAAACTAGATTTATTGCTGATCGATAATCAGAAATCATTTCAAAGTGACAGACACATTGGATTAACCTATGGATTAACCTTCAGCAGCGTTTTTATCATTTTAATGTCATTGAAGACCAGTTTGGACTAGACAAAGACGAAGGCTAAGCCATGTTAGCATTGTGGGCTACCTAGCGCTACTTGTTTTGATGTACGTTTTTGTTGACAACGTCGCGAGTTTGTATCTTTCTTTTTAGCATTTTTCGCTCAGGGGTCATTTAGATGCTTCTTATGAGACTTGTGTTTTGGTAAAAATGGTTTGTATCATCAGTTAGCTGAGATTAATCCCGTTAATCTGGTATAACACATTAATAGGTTCTTAAATATTAAGATCCCCTGAGACTAGCGATGGGTACAGAGCCCCGGTATTAAACGGGCCCGGGGCTGAATTATTAAAGACCGTGGTACCGCTAAGCTCCGACGTTAACGGTCTTTTTATCGGTACTGGAGACATGTAAAAAATATATGTACATGTATTATTGCTACACAAACATTATATTGCAGTTTTAGTGTCGCCAACTCCGTTTCTAATATGCAAAAAGGGTGCAAAATGCGTCTTTTTAGTATTTTCGATCTTTCCAATCCAGGCGAGAGATCTCTCTCCCCCGCCTGCTTGCGAGGGGG
>NC_136910.1:53452272-53476002 GCF_949606895.1 Notothenia rossii
AAAGCATTTGAACATTCTTTTGTGTCACATGTTCATTATTAAAGGTGGGGTAGGTAAGTTTGAGAAACCGGCTCGAGATACACTTTTTGTTATATTCCATTGAATGCTCTTAACATCTCGATAGCAATTAATATCTTAAGTGCTTTGACAAAAAATCCATTAAAAAAAATGTCATCTGTGGAAGCCGTAGTACTGTAAAAAGCACGACCAATCATTTTAGCCGGCCCGGCTAAAATAACTGGATGCCTACCTGCCTGCCAGCTTTCCATCTGTGCACAAACTGTAAGGAACTGGCAGATTTTTTTCCGGCTGTGTATTTTCAAATTCTAGCGTACTCGAGCTGGTTTCTCCAAAATTACCTACCTACCTTTAATTAGGCCTCATTATTTCACAGTGGCACAGGATCATCTGCCAATACAATCACTTTTGTTCATGTTCCAATCCATAATAATATATACAATTATAGTCTATAATCTTTTTGTCTTGTTATTATTATTAGCAGAGAAAATGTAATGTTTGTACAACTATATACAATTAATTCTACCAATCTCGGTGGGAACCGGATTAGGGGGGGCTCGAAAATATTTCCAATTAAACAAGGGGGGCCTGACTGGTTGGGAAAAAGGTTGGGAACCACTGAGCTAGACGACTGTATACGGAGACAGTAGGCTCGTTTGAGATGAGCGAGACCGACGCAGACCTGCGCAATTGCGACCAATGCCTTGCTAGTGCGTTGCATGATGGTTAGGGAAACGACTCGCAGGTATCTCGAGTTGAGCGCTCATTGGTGGTTTTTACCCCGTGCTGGTGATGAAACTCTCCAATTGGCTCCGCAAAAGTTTGTTGTTGTTTTGTGTCAGTTTTACGTCGCCACTACCATTCACATTTTTCATCATTGTTCCACAATGTTTATCATCATGAAATTAATATCTATATATTTTATACTATACTTGCAATGCTTACCGTTTTCATACTTTATATATCTTAGCATATTCATACACACTGTTAATACGGCTCATAGGCTACTGTGTATTCATACCCCTCACTGTTTATTCATCATTCAATTCATTCTATATTTTATTCTGTACATTGTGTACATTACTTTTCACTTTACTGCTTTTTGCACCACTGGTTAAAAGCTAAACTGCATTTCGTTGTCTCAGTACCTAGTACATAGTAATATGTGCAATAACAATAAAGTTGAATCTAATCTTGAGCAGGAACACATTTATTTAATTAGTACATATCTGACATTAACGATTAAACACATTTGTGCATTCTTTATAAATGCAAACCGAGTCAAGCCGACTCCGAGCTGTCCGACTTCAGGCGAGCTTTTTGAGACCTCCCCCGCTGCAATCGGCTATTCTCGTCTACTTTCGAGGCAACCCGCAGCTCATCTCAAACAAGCCTGATAGGTTGGGACGTGTCACGTGTGCCGGAGACGATAGGTTGGGACGTGCCACGTGTGCCGGAGACGATAGGTTGGGACGTGTCACGTGTACCGGAGACGATAGGTTGGGACGTGTCACGTGTGCCGGAGACGATAGGTTGGGACGTGTCACGGGTGCCACATTTCACCAATGGCGTCTTAGGAGCCAAATACTGGATCTGCTCATTTGCACCCGCGGTTTTTTTGTTTTTAGATGTGGGTTAAGGAGGAAAAGTTAGCTTTTCTGAAACTTTGTGAGTCTCCTTACACACTGGGGACACATTTATGTATAAGAGACATCAAAAAGTGCATTTTGCATACTAGGTCCCTTTATGTAAAAGTATGCAAGTATTCTAAGAGAAATTTACAGCACCTTCTTATGTAAAAGTAATGATACTGCAATAAAATGTTCCCTGTCAGTGTTTGATTAATGATGTTTCTTGATTATTGTCAGTTTTGCATTTTACTGCTGTACATGTTTAAGGTTGCACTTCTATAAATGATGATAGAAGAGGGAAACCGCAATCTGAATACACCCAAAATGTAAGTTTGTATTTCTTTTTACATTTATTTGATTTCCTGTCTCAAGATGAAAAAATAAAATGCATACATTTATATAAAAAATACTTGGTGATACCAGCTGGGTCCTCTGGTCCAGACTGGTGCTCCACTCCTGCTGGTCAGGGAGAACGTCTTCTTTAACCACCACCAGCTGCTGGGCGTCTGCAAGAAACAGGAAACACACAGTCAGAAAAAACTGTTAAGTGTTAGCATTTAAAAATCTAATCACCATTAAAATGGGAGACATTTTGCAGCCCTAATTAATGCCTTTGTTTTTATACTTTAATATTATCTTTCTTAGTCCCAACTATTGTGTATTTTTGTTGGCTCAATTCAACTTGTTTAGCCCAGCCCCTTTCCACTTCCAGTTAAAAATGAAAAAGGGTTATTTCTTCTGGTTTAGCACTAGCTGTAATGTAAACAATGAATTGTATTTGGGATTGTGACGGAGCGGGTCACAGAGTGACTGACTCCGCCACTGACAGCCGACACACACACACACACACCAAACATTTCCTGCTCTCTTCCTAAAAAGGAACCATGCAATTTCTTATTTATTTTACGTTTGTTAATTATGGGGAATTATGTTTATGTTAAGAGGTGGTTAACCTGTTTATGTTTGGGTCGGATTTTTATGTTGAAATGTGGTTTTGAGCTAATTGTGTCACCTGTGGACAATAAGCCTGTGGGAGGGGCTATGGGCTCAAAAGGGACAGGGTTTGGCCCTGGAAGACGTCACTCGGAAGATTGTTGCAATGAAGGCAACAGCTGGGACATGTTCGGGAGATGGTTGCAGAGAGCAGCATCTGGTAAACAAACTGGGACTCCTGGGAATCAACACATCCCTGGCTGCTGGATTTCCTAATAAAGAGACCCCAGTATGTTCGGGTCGGTAACAACACCTCCAGCACCATCACCTTAAACACCGGCTCCCCGCAGGGCTGCGTTCTGAGTCCACTGCGGTTCACCCTGATGACCCACGACTGCTGCTCCAGGTTCAGTACCAACCGCATCATAAAGTACGCGGACGATACAACAGTGGTGGGACTCATCAGGGACAACAACGAACAGGCCTACAGGGAGGAGGTGAAACATCTGACAGACTGGTGTAACACCAACAACCTGATCCTGAATGTCGATAAAACAAAAGAGATCATTGTCGACTTCAGGAAAAAAAAAGCACTGTCACCCACCACTCCACATCAACGGCACAGCAGTGAAGACTACAGACAGCACCAAGTTCCTGGGGGTGCATATCACAAGCAGTCTGACCTGGTCCACTCACAATACATCACTATCTAAGAAGGCACAGCAGCGCCTACACTTCCTGCGCAGGTTGAGAAGAGTACAGCTCCCCCCTCCCATCCTCACCACGTTCTACAGAGGAACCATAGAGAGCGTGCTGACCAGCGGCATCTCCATCTGGTCCAGAGACTGCAACGCTAAAGAGAGTGCAGAGTGGTTAGGACAGCAGAGAATCATCTGAGTTTCTCTCCCTCCCATCAGAGACACCGCTCAGAAATGCTCCCTGACAAAAGCCCAGAACAAGACCCCACTCATCCTCACCATGCTCTGTTCTCCCTGCTGCCCTCCGGCAAGAGGTTCCGCAGCATTAAGAGCAAAACAGCCAGATTCTGCAATAGCTTTTTCCCCCATGCCATCAGACTGCTGAACAGCAAGTAGACCAGTAACATAAAGATTACATTACGCTGTGTGAAGAGCACATCTTTTTTATCTAGTATGTCTATTTTATTTATATGTATAGTAAGTGTTTATATTTTAAACGCACACTTTATCTTTAATTTTATCAGCACCACGTCACTATTATTTATTTATATGTACAATTTTAGCAAGTTTTTATATTGTCCTGTTCCTGTAAGCCAGGACAACGACATTTTGTTTTAATAGTACACTCTGTGTCTTGTTAAAATTACAATAAAGTATGTCTATCTATCTATCTATCTATCAGGCAACACCAGAGCATGTTTACTCTAATGAGTGATGGACGGCCTGTTTTGGATTTTTATTTTGTTGTTTAAGTTGTGCTGGTTCCGTTATATTTTTTTGTTGCTGTAAATAAAGTTTGGGAAATTAACCCAACCGACTAGGCCAGTGTTTTCGGACGGACAAATAGAGCCCCGTCACAGGGATTGTTCACAGCTACACTACGCCTATAGAATAGTAATACTACAAATATATTGTAGGGCCATACCTATACAAAACATGTCTGTGAAGTTTTTTTGCTTAAAATACCAAACAGATCACCATTTGTAGCCATGCCTCATACCCCTCTATTCCAGCCCTGTTCCAAAAAGGCTGATTCTGTGACCATAGCTTTAAATGGAACAGCTGCTGCTAGCCACGCCCCTTTGTAGCGTCACCCAGCTTTCCCCTGCTATACTAAGAGAGTTTTCTACCGGGAGAAACTCAGCAAAACGCTGCCGTGATTAATTGCAGTATTATGTTCCAAACCAAGCATTATTTCTGAAACAGTACACTGTAAAAAAGAATTTGATCATTAAGTTATTGTAACTTTTTTCTTTAAGCTTTCACTTAATATATACATTTATGCAATTTCTACTTAATTTCATAAATTGTTATTATTCAACTCAGCTTTGTAAGCCAGCTGAATGACCTGCACATTCTATTAAGTCAATTTGACTGAACAGTGCGATTTGTGATTTGCATTGTTCTACAACTTTCCATGGCCTCATAACATTACATGTTACTTGTTAGACGCTTTTGTCCAAAGCGACTTACATACATTCAGTACTGTGGACAACCCCCACAGGAGCCATTTGGGGTGAAGTGTCTTGCCCAGGGACACAACGACATCCTGGCTGCAGTGGGACTCAAACTTGCTACCCCCTGATTCAAAGTTCAGCGCACTAAGTTCAGCGCACTATCCCACTAATTTCAGCCTCATAACATGGCAGTAGCCATAAATACCTTGGTATCTGGCTTGATGATTGTCTCTTTTAAACTTCAAGTCAATAATCATCTTAAAAAGCTGAGGTTGAGGCTAGGTTTCTTTTTCAGTAACAAGTCCTGTTTCTCACTTGAGGCCAGGAAAAGGCTAGTCACTGTGACCTTTTTACCTGTGCTGGACTATGGTGATCTCTATCGTATATATGCATATGCTTTAAGAAAAAAGACAGCCTACATCACAGCTCTCTATATGGTTTCATTTATCTTGCTGGCAGCTCATCCCTTAAAAAAAGAAGTCACAGAGTGATTATAATAACATGAAATATGTAGATCTACTTCAAGCTTGTTATGTAAATAAGTTATTAGGCTTTTTTTCATCAACTAAGATGTGTTAGAACATTTTATCAACATGAATTGACTACATTTATTTTAAAAGTGTGCTTATTAACACATGAAAACTACTGTGTAATATGGATGTACATATATATTTAAGAAGTACAATATGAGAAAAGCACAAGTTTAATTTGTGGCCCATATTTCATTATACGTTTTGAATTAGCTGAGGACCGGCCCCTGGGCCGTAGTTTGGACACCCCAGGTTTAAAGTGTTAATTAAGAGTAAAGGGAACAGACCTGCTCTGTGTATCCGAAGCTGAGGCTGTAAAACAGCGTCCAGTAGTTTCTGGAGTCTCTTGTTCTCCTCTTTTGAACGACACAGTTCCTCCTCGTACTCTGCCATCATTTTTTCAAACAGAGCAAAGATCTCTTCACCAGCAGGATTGAGTAGCAGCTTCTTCAACGAAAGCAGCATTTGGACTTTACTCATGTTTACTAGATCACCTTTTCCTGCAAACTCCGTTAAACACACTGTTTCCTTCTCTCCATCAAACGCTCAATCTGACTAGTGTTGCCAACGTGTTTCCAGCTAGCATGCTAAGCTAGCTCCTATAGTCCGAGGTAAACGCTCCAGAAAAAAGAGCATACAGTTTATCGAAACACACAGATGATGGATCAGTAGTGCTGGAGCTCACACACGCTTTTTCAGGAACACAGAGAGAGAGAACCGTAGCGACAACACGCCACCTGGACCCAGTGTGACTATCCGATCTGAATCCCTGCCTGATTTGCAATGCGCATGTGCGAGATGGTCCGTCATATAGAGAGGCGAAGTCACGCCCATCTACTTCCGGTCCATGGGACCTTATTTCGGAAAAAATATGTCAATGGAGAGAGAAAACGTATTTTTCGATCCCGTTTGAATTGTGCCATGAATTACACATATGATGTTTGTCAATCTTAAAAAATAATTTCCATGTCAAAAAATTCACAGTTTGTCTTAAAACTGTTGAAATATAAGACTATGAAAAATACGCAACTAGAAAGACTACAAATCCCAGAATCCCGGTCCTGCATGCTTGATCTTGGAACCGACTAACTCCTTGTGTGTATGTACAGCTCTCAACATGCCCAGACTTGTAGTGATTTTTACGTCTTTTAATGCTTTTCGCCTCATTCTGAAAGAAAAAAGTGAAATATGCCAACGTGACGGCCGTCTTGGTGTGTGGTGCGAGACGGGAGATGTAGTTCATTGAACTCCTTTTATTGGGTTAAGTACATTGTCAGAATAAGTGAGAAATGGATTGAACTTCTGTTAGACAGCTATCATACTGAATAAATATTTACTGTGAATGCAAAAATGTATGGCATTAACAATTTGTACCTAATCCCATTAATCGAAAAAATAGAACCTATTTTACAAAATTGGACTAAGCTGGGGTTATCACTCTTGGGGAAAATCAATATTCTAAAGATGGTAATAGTCCCTAAAATTAACTATGTAAGTTATATGCTACCATTAAGCTTGCCACGCAATGCATTATTGAAATATAATAAAGTTGTATGCAACTTTCTATGGGATGGCAAAAGACCATATAAATCGCACACAACTTTATGCAGCCATAGAGGACGGCGGCCTAGGCCTTCCCCATATAGATTGGTATCATTATGCGTTCTGTTTGAAACAGCTATCAAAAATATATATAACAGCCGTACAAGCCCCAATTGTCACGATTCTCATGTTATGTCACGTTTGTAGTTTTGTATGTTTGGGTTTATTTTGCTGTTCGGTTCTCCATGTCTTGTTTTCCTCCTTGTGTATTGTCTGGTCCCTCTCCCTGTATTTAGTCTTGTCTCTTCCTGTGTTTAGTGTTGGTTCGTCTTTTGTTGTTGACTGTGTTCACCGGTGAGTGTTTTGTCTGTCCAAGTTCGATTTGTTATCCTTGAAATAAATGTTTAATCAGTTTAATCTGCATTTGGGTCCTGCTTCCTTCGCTCTACTGTAACACCAATGTGGGTTTCTATCGAGAGAGACCTTGTAAACCCTCACCCTATCCATGCTTTTATTACGCAAACAAATGGGGTCACCCCTTATGATAACCCAGTCGTCACCTTTTCACAGGAAACATGGAGAACCTCACACAAGATTACAGGCTCAAACCCCACTTTTACTCGTAAAAACGTCACTATGGCATAATTCAAATCTGAAAATAGGCAAAAAAAACTATTTACTGGTCTGGTTGGTTGAAAATGGTAATTATTTATATTGGGGATCTATTTGAAGAAGATAAATTGATGTCCTTCGAACAATTAAGGAAAAAGCATAGACTCCCATGTAGGGACTTTTGGAAGTACTTGCAGCTGCAGAGTTGTATCCTGACACGTTTTAAACAATCACCACTTATTTAAAAAACAGAGATACAGGTCAGGCTAGGAAGAGACTGGCACTTAAAAACTAAAACGTCATGCTTTTATAACCTTATGAGGGAGTCTCATCCACCCAAATGTGCAGGCCTTAAGAGATGCTGGGAGAAGGACATAGGGGACGAGATAACTGGTGAAACATGTTGGGAAATTATTGGGTCATGGTTTAAAGTTTTAAGGGAAATACAGACACGTCTGATTAATTATAAGGTCATCAATAGAACATATTGGACTCCAAGTAAAATGGCAAGGCTAGGACTCAGAGGCTCTGACTTCATGCCCCATGATAGATATCTTATGGTCGAAGATTATTACCTTCATTAATACAGTAATGGCCTCCACTCTGGCACAGGGACCAATGCTTTGCATACTTGGTACTTGGTACCAAAGGAAAGTAGTCTGAATGCCCATCAGATCTCATGGTGCAGAATAGCCCTTATTACTGGATGTAGGATAGTGTTGCGACATTGGAAAACTAGAGGGGATATATCCCTTAAGTAAGGAATGGATGGACGAAATAGCCAAAATCTCGTCCTATGAAAGATTATGCTATAAGATGATAAATAGAATGGATATCTACATGAAAATATGGGGCCCTTTTGTGGCGGTGACTTGAAGTGCTAGAGAGCTCCACCCTTTCAAATCATTGAAAACCCAAATAAAGTTATAATGTGATGTACTACGTATTTGATGTATATAATGTGTTGTATTGTAGTATGTGCAGGATGGTTTACATACCGCGTTTCATGCTGTTCACATCGCTGTGATGTTCCCTGTGTCCGTTTTGTCCGTCTTGTCAGTTATTGTCCTGTCTCTGGTGCAGTTTGCCGTGGTACTTTGATATCTTGATATGTGATACATTTAGCAGGCTGTTATGTATGTATGTACACTATGTATTTCTTTTTTTGGAAAAAAACAATAAAAAGAAAATATTTAAAAAAAAGAAGCAACAGATCAGTGCATGCGCTGCATCATCCAATCAGTGAGCGATACACAGTAAGGGGGCGGGGCGAGTGTCTGAGGATTTCACGGGAGGAGGGCTGCAGTCAAATAGTCCATTTAGCTTAGGAACCTTCCTAACCGAGTGAAATGACCTGGAAGTCGCTCAGTGGCAGCCATGATTATTGCCGTTCGAATTCTCTAGATCAGGGGTGGGGAATCTCCGGCCTCCGGGTCGTATACGGCCCGCGAGACCATTTGGTACGGCCCTCGAGGTAATTTATAAACACACGCAAAAAAGAAAAAAATTCAAGAAATCTAGACCGCAAAATAATTAAACAAGCTTGTTTTTCCTGGCCAAGTTCAGGGTCCTTGAAACACAACACGAGCCTAACGTGTCATCACGTGATATATGTCTCGTCTGACAGGAGTGTAGTTCTAACGGAGAGCACCAGAACGCGGCTCCGGGCCGGGACTTCACAAATTGCAGTACCCATAAGGAGCCGTACACATGCCGCAGTTTTTGCGTGGCTGTGTCTTTAGTTGTAAGCCCAGTGGCGATCTGTTCATCTGTCATACTGATCATACAGTCAATAACTTTGTTGTTATTAGCATCTAGTTAGCTAGCTATGCTAACGAATATAAGAAGCTTTTTCTCCAACCAGTGAGATAAAGGCACATCTTTATATGATCATTATAGTTATAGAAAAATAAGAGAATAAAGTAAACAGGTATACAATACTAATATGACAGTAAAAAAAAGTTGTTATTAATAAACAAGAATACTACAGTTTAAAAGGGGAGTGATTTGTAAAATATCCATAAAGAAAAAAATCTGCTTACAGTCCCAAAGTGCACCAGATTGATGCTTTTAACTTCAACATTTAAAAAAAATCTTCCTGGTGATGCATACCCCCAACCCCGCCCCCCCCCCCCCCCCCCACACACACACACTTAAATCATGTCCACATAGATATGAAACTAAATACATTTGCACACATCTTGTGTCCATATCTTTCTGTGCATGAATGCTGCCCCACAATGCCTTGCAGCCGCAGCATTTGCCGTCACACAACAGTCGGCCGTTCACGGAAACGAACGATTATGACGGAAAAATTATATCATGAAAGTTACGGTGCTTATTAAGCATTTTAAAACGTATGTGGTAACCTTGCCAACGTGTTTTGTTTTGAACGTTCATCAGTATTATAATCAAAAAGAGAAATATGAACGTTAGTTTTTACTGAAATTATCAAATAAAGTCAACATTTCAATGAGCTGTGGGGTTTGTTCAACTTTTAGAAGATGTTTGAATGGTGATATAAACAGTGATAGATGTTAAGGACTAACGTTTATAATAAATACATTTGTATTTATTTTAAGATCTTTTCATACAATCATACGTATTGGGATCATTTGTATTAATGTGGACCGGAGGAAGAGGGTGACGAGCATAAGTTTCACTTTCCTTTCTTATTTCAATTCCAACTTTGGTCATGAAGAATATGTTTCTCTGTTGTCCACGTTCGTAAAGCATAAAACAACAGCAAAGGAGCACGGTACAGAGTCTCTAGATGAGTTAGTGTAGTCCCTCATTCTTATTAAACATCCATGTAGTCCGTTGTATAGAAAACGGTAGTTTCCATAGTTTCCCCACAGCAGCAGCAGACGCACAAAATGACGTCCGCTGGCGCATCATAAACACGTCGGATAGTGAAAGTGAAGTCGGATTCTCTAAAGCAGTGTTTCCCAACCGGGGGTACGCGTACCCCTAGTGGTACGTGGGTGGTCCCCAGGGGGTACGTGAAAAGATTTTGAAAAGTAAAAAAAAAAAAAAAAAAAATGTGATTTTAGATTTTTTTTAATTACAATTTTTATAGGAAAACTGTACCCAAATAATGAATAATGCATAATCTATAATAATTTAACCAAAATTGGGGGCATTCAAATTAAGTAATAATTTGCTGGCTATATATTATTATTGGCGCGGCGTTCAGCTTCCCGCCGGACTGTCAGGTGTTAGATCATCATCATCATTGTAGTGGCTCGCTGGTTTTCTTGCTAGCTAGCAAAATATCAACATCCTATCAAGTGAATGCGCTGGTGTTTATTGAGATCAACATTTATGTTAACATAATCATTATGGATCAATGGCTGAGTCGAGCTGGTTCATCCAGAAACAACAGCACAGGTGATACTGCTGAATCAGGAGAACTCGTTCTCAAGAAAATGAAAACAGAGAAGGTGAAGAATCTTCAGTTTGGTGAACATTATGTGCTCTCCGGGTTTATGGTCACAACTACAGAGCCACCGCAGTCAATGTGTTTCATCTGTGGCGACGTGCTTTCTAATAATAGCATGAAACCATCTAATTTACATCGGCACCTTAGTACTAGACATCCCGCCTGTGTGGGTAAGCCTGCAGAGTTTTTCCACCAAAAGATGGCTGAATTTAAGGGAAGCCAAGAAAAACTAAAGAAAGCGACATCGGTCTCAACCAAGGCCTTGGAGGCATCTTATGACGTGTCGCTACTCGTTGCTAAATCGAAAAAGCCATTTACCATAGCCGAAGAGCTAATCTTGCCTGCTGCTATAATTCTCGCAGAAACTATGCTCGATAAGAAAGCAGCTGATGTCCTGAAGAAAGTGCCGTTGTCAAATAATACTGTGTGCCATCGGATCGACGACATGGGAATTGAAATGATTGACCAAGTGGTGGAAAAATGTAAAGCGTCTGGTACGTTCGCTTTGCAGTTGGACGAATCAACGGATGTCAGTGGAGAAGGTATCCCATTTCAGCAAACTCAACCAGCTGAATCTCTCTCTTCAAGGTAAAGACACAAATGTTCTTAGCTTGTATGACAAAGTGTGTGGATTCATGGAGAAGATCAAGCTCTGGCAGAGCAAATGTGAAAAAGGGGATACAAGTTGTTTCCTGCAGCTGAACGCATACATTGCTACTGGTGAATGTGACAGAGCTCCAATTGTGAAAATAGTACACACACATTTGTCCAAGCTCAAGAATGAGTTCAACTCCTACTTCCCTGATATTGACAACAAGTCATCCACACTGGCCTGGGTGCGTAATCCATTTGTGACGTGCATTAACAGCAGCATTCCCGCCAGACTACAAGAAGACCTCATAGAGTAGATGTGTCCTCAGATAGGAGCCTGAAGATGAGGTACTCAAGACCCACATCAAGACTGAACACAGGAACAGACTCAACTTGGAGAATAACCTGGTCACAGCTGTTGCAACAATCTCCCCCAGACTCACAAAACTGATGAGGGAGAAACAGGCTCAAGTGTCACATTAATTGGTGAGTTACCTTACTTTTTTTTTTAAGTCTTTAAACAATGGCTATTATAATGTATATGATTATTTATGATTGAATATGATTTAAGTGTCACATTAATTGTCGCATTGGGTCACACAGACAAAAATATCCTCCTCTTCTCTATCTCTCCTCGTCACTTCTCTCCTTCTTCCACTACCGGGTTTCACCTTAGCTACACACACACACACACACACACACACACACACGCACGCACGCACGCACGCACGCACGCACACACACACACACACACACACACACACACACACACACACACACACACACACACACACACACACACACACACACACACACACACACACACACACACACACACACACACACACACACACTCTGGCTTTTAGTTGAATAGGATTTCCAACAAACACCCCCCACGTGCCGCCACACGTTCATGACGTAGCGCCTCATGTACGCATTTTGCGCAGTCCGGAGCTGACAGGAATCTCAGGACACCTCCACTCTCAGTACATTGCCACTTTCCGAACAGGAAATGCACGCAAATACAAGCCTTTATATTATTATGGCTCAGCGCCACTTTCCGAACCATTGATGAATGCTTGTGTGTACACAAAAACGGAAGGCAAAACCGTTTTAAATGTGTGTTTCCTGTATGGCGAATACAGCTGCTTTATTTATGTCTCTGAAGTTGTTGTGAGTGTGGAGGGAGCAGCTACAGGTTAGCTTAGCCTAATCGATCAGTGCACTACGAAGCCAGTGCTAGACAGTGAACTGTCAACGGGGGGAGCCCCGCCGGTCATTATCGGCCGATATCACTCTAAATAGTTTGATCGGTGCTCTCTATAAAGGCTGAGCTGGATCTGATCAATATGGACATAAACGCGAGTGAAGTATAACCGTACGCGAGAGAGAGATCAGATCAGCTGTGAGTCTGACGGAGACACGCAGCTCTGTATGATCACCTGATGCTCCGTCCTCTGTTTAGCGAGCTGACCGGACAGCGCAAAATGTGTATATGAAGTGTCATGAACGCAAGAAATCATACCCTCGGGGGGGCGCGCTCATGTGATTGGCTTAGACTGGAGGAGACATCTGATTGGCTATAGATAGAAAAAATTACAAAGTACGAATCGGGTGACCGTCAGGGGAGTCTCAAAAAACCCACACACGGATGCACAGCGATCCGTGCACAGAAAGCGGTTTGTGTTTGCAGGTTCAGGGGATTTAAACGGAAAACAAATATGTGAGGATCAAAAATACATATGTAAAACTTTTTTCTGTATTTGGATTTTATTTATTTATTTATATGTATATGAAACGGAATACATTTGTGTGTGCATTGAAAAACACAAGTGTGAATCCTTTTGCGGATCATGAAATACAAGTTTGAATCCTTCTGTGTGCATGTGTGTATTATGAGACTGTTCTGAGCCCATACATTACCTTATAAAAGCAAATACTGTTCATGTTTTTTAATTAAATTGTCACTTAAAGTTACTAAAACAAATACTCAAAATGAAAAAAACTACTGAAACAAAGGACTGTAACTTCAATTTACCAAAACAAATACCTTTACAAAAACAAATACCAATTACTGTATCATATGTTTATTTTACAAATGTACTTTATACTGTCTTTGTCAATTTAACCCGCTTTTATTGTGCCCCTCTCATGAAATAACTGGCCCCAGCTTGATGCTATGTATGTGTGCATAAAGCTGAGATATGCATATATTTATTTCCTTTCTCTTTGAAAGTTTCAGAGGTTAAAGTGAGGCATGATGTAGAAATTAGTGAAGCAAAAAGGAGGAAACTTACAGACTTCTTTAAAAGGTATGCAAGACATCACTGCTACTTAGCGTGTCAAAGCCATTTGTATCTTTTATTTATTCACCATAATTTCCTTTGTTAATTATCCTACATTTAAATGCAGAGTTGAGCAGAACAAGGCAGGTGATGGGCGAGCAGGGCAGCTTGGAAAAGAGAGAGGATCGGAGCAGCGTAAAGAAGGGAAGGATGTGGAGCAGGCTGAGGAGAGGAGAGCAGAGCAGCCCCAGGAGGACAGAAGAGCAGGGCAGTTTGAGGAGGACAGAGGAGCAGGGCAGCCTGAGGAGAGCAGAGCAGAGCAGCCTGAGGAGGACAGAGGAGCAGGGCAGCCTGAGGAGAGCAGAGCAGAGCAGCCTGAGGAGGACAGAGGAGCAGAGCAGCCTGAGGAGAGCAGAGCAGCCTGAGGAGGACAGAGGAGTAGGGCAGTTTGAGGAGGACAGAGGAGCAGGGCAGCCGGAGGAGAGCAGAGCAGCCTGAGGAGAACAGAGGGACAGAGCAGGGAAGCAGTGTAGGAAAGGCTGACAACTTGCCTGACTGCTGGAATCAAAGTCAATTTGAATATTTTATACAGAAATATCCATTTCTAATAGTTGGAAATAAAAAAATAGGATGCAAATCATGCAGGGAAGCGGGCAATGAGAACAGGGAAACAGAGGTACTCATTCTCTACTGAATGGCAGAACTGTAGGGTAGGCCGATATGGCAACAGCAATGAGAAGCAAATTAAATCTTTGAGAAACAAAATAAATGAACATAGTGTCCCACAGAGTCACAAATTAGCACATGACATAGTAAAAAGACAAAATGAAGAAGCTTTAAAATCAAGCTTTCTAAAATCTTAAAAATACATTTTGGCTTCCGCCCATAATGTGTTTAGAAAAAATAACCGGCCATACTCTGATCATCCTGGACTAATAGAACTATAAATGATAAATGGTGTAAATGTTGGCCGCGTACTCCACTCAAATGTTACATGTACAGACATTGTACATTTGTATCTCAAATGAGGGAAGCCCTATTGGCAAGTATCAAAATGAACCGACCAAAGCTAACTGTTCTTGTGGATGTCAGTTGATAGCTCGGAGCCAGTGACCTTCTTCCTAGATCTTCTCGAGCTAGAGAGTACAACCACAGATGGAATCATTAGTCAACTACTGAACTGTCTACATAAATATGGTGTTGATGATGCTTTTCTGAAAGAATGTCTGGTGGGATTCTGCTCAGATGGAGCCTCCATAATGGTATGCAGAAAGAATGGCGTCTACACAAAACTGAGAAGTAAGTACCCAGGCCTCATAGGCTGGCATTGTCTCTAAACCATAGGTTGGAGTTGTCTGTGTCAGATGCAGCCAAGCACTGCACCGAAACCAACCACTTCACAGCTTTTCTTGACAAGCTATACTGTCTCTATCATCAGTCACCAAAGAACTTAAGAGAGGTGGATGCTGCAGTCTCTGAAGTAGGTGTATGCTTGAGGAAGATTGGTCGCGTCCTCGGGATAAGGTGGGTGGCTTCATCTTTTAGGACAGTAAATGCTGTTTGAACCATGTATGCTGCACTCTATCATCACCTCACATCTGCAAGTGTAGATGTGAACCGTTCCTCAAATGATAGATGCATGTATGAGGGGCTAGCAGCAAAGCTGACATCGGTCGCTTTTGTTAAAAACCTGGGACTGATGATGGATGCACTTGAAAGACCTGTCTGAGGCTCTACAGTCGAGAGACATTAGACTGTCTCAATCAGTAAATCTGATAAAAAGACAGCTAGATATTTTTAAAACCATGAGCAGGAACCCAGACAGTGGTCTGTTCTACAAAACCGCATGTGAGGCAGAGCAGCAAGGTGTTTTTAATGGCATAACACTACGCAATGACCCAAGGCAGAAGATAATAGATCCCATAAAGTTTTATGCAGCACTATGCAAAAGCATGGAAACAAGGATGGTCACAAGTGAAGAGGAATCCCTCTTTCAAAAGGTAAATGGTCTTGATACAAAGACATGGCCAAGCCCTATACCATTAATGTATGGTGAGTGTGAAATAAGAGAGCTATGCACTCTTTTGAAAATCGGATTCTCTGGTGTTAAGCAAAGTTATAGGGACTTTACGGAGAATGCCAGTGTGCCGATGCACATGTCCCTTCTAAAGCTTAAAAATGCAGTGGAAACCATTGCTGTGAGCAGTGCAGAGTGTGAGAGGGGTTTCTCAGAAATTAATGCAGTTGTAACATCAATGCGCTCACAACTGAAAACTCAAAATGTCTCTGCTCTAATGTTCATTCAAATGGTTGGACCTCCTCTTACCTCTTGGGACCCCACGAAATATGTGAGGAAGTGGGTAGCTACCAGAAGGTCTGCAGACCATTTAGCCTGTAGACAAAGATGCACGACTACACAGGCTTCCCCCTATGAGCCCATCTGGGATTTGATGAAGTAGCTGGTCGTACATACAGCAATGTTGTTGAACTGCAATATTGATGTGGACTTTCATTCCTCAATCAATTCAGATAGGGTAATGTCTCTGTACTCATATAGTTGTTTTTTAATGTTCTTGAGTAAGTGTGCAGAGAAATGTTGACTTAAAATTGCAATTTGAAGGTCTGTAATTTGTGAAAAATGTTTGTGTATATATTAAGTTTGTATCTTGTTGGTCGAATGCACTTATTGTAAGTCGCTTTGGATAAAAGCGTCAGCTAAATGCAATGTAATGTAATGTAATATAACTTCGCGCTCTTACTGAGCTATCTCTTTCTCTCAAAGCACTTTTCCTCCTCGCGGCTTTGGATATCATCCATTCCATATCGGTGCTTTGGCTACCATCTGAGCTGGTTGACATGATGATAGAGTCAATGTACAGTTTATGCAAATCCGCCAAAATAACAGTCCAATGCTACCGTTTCTGTATGTTTCCGAGTTTTCCGATTCTCTCCGAGCTATCTGCAACGCGTCTCCGACTTGACTTCCTTCTTCCGGTCTGCAATCCACGTCACGCCAGCCCAAGTCGCTCAATCCAGCCCGGACGTTGCATTACTGGATAAATAATAAAACCACCCTTTCAAAAAAAAAATTGAACTAACGGACAGAGGTGGGAAGTAGTGAAGTACAAATACTTTGTGACTATAATGTACTTATACTTCATTCTGGTATCAGTACTTTACTTAGTACTCTACTATAGTGGAGTACTAAGTACTTTTTACTTTACTTCTTACATTTTTAACACAAATACCTGTACTTTCTCTCTTACATTATCACAACAGGTTTGTTACTTTAGTTTTAATCTGTGTCTGGTTGCATGATCCTTATTATTATTATGCGCCCGAAGAAGAAACCAAACATGTAGGCCATAATGTCGTTAAAGATCACACAGGAAATTGGCACAATGAACCTGTGAGAAGAGAAGAGTTAACATGAGACTCATAAATAAGAGACTTAGAGAAAACACGTTTTGTGTAACAAGGCATGTATTTGGATTTTTCTAGCTAATAAACACGGTAAACATAAAAGGTACAGTTTTTTATTTTATTGAAATGCAATGAGGCACAGTTTTAGTATAATATGAAAAGTGTTAAAGTTCATGGAAATGGTAAAACACAGTGGAATATTTTACTTTGAAAGACTTAAGAAACTATTAAGGTGAAGCTTAATCTATGCAAAGACGATAAAGGACTGTTTATTTACCAGATCATCCCCTCAAACAGGTTGTGAATGATGAGGTGAGACTGAGTCAACACGATCAGCAGAGTCACATGAGCCCAACCAAACTGTGGAGACGAAACATCATTAGGAAAATGTGTTTACAATAATTTTCCTGACAATCAACCCAATTATATTCATGACTAAGAGTCCTTGTTCCAAATATGCATTGATAGATTTGATGGTGGTACAACACCCAAGGGATTACTGTCAGCTGTGACTACACTGAGATGGGATTTAGCTGAAGAGGATATTAGCTTGATTAAATTCAAAATGTGTTTGAAGGCAGCGTATCCTATTTAACATTAAGAGCTGTGTTTTTGTAAACCTCAGGCTCCATATTTAATATATATTCATTCATACATTCCACGAACACAAGACTAAGGTTTCCATTATCAGCAGTGTTTTTTCAAATTAAATAGAAAGGGAGGAGGGTAATAGTCCAAGAAAATAAGCAAGATTAAATCGTAAAAAATGTTTTAATATTTCTGAGATTTGTAAGGTTAATTTACCAGAAAGATCAGGCTTTAACAAGAACAAAAGTATATTAAATTCCTACATTTGAGGGTGAAATAATAAAAATAATTATGTTGAGTATTTTTTATTGTTTTTTTGTATTGCTCCACTTGCAAGGTTGGATGAACCTCTATCAAACACTTCTTTTTTTTTAAGGTATCACAGTTTCTTTCTTGTAATTTACAACTTTATTATGAGCTATTTCCCAGACTAATACACCGTTCCGCTGGCTTTTAACCGACATAGGCCCTCAAACACTGTAATATCCTTCTCTATGTGAACATAGAACCTGGATTATGGTCAAAAATCACAGGAGAGATGTGTCTTGTACGCTGAGTTGATCTTATCCGCTTAAAAAATGTTGTCTTAGATGATTGCTTTCCCTGTGATTTAACAGGCACTGATTTTTCTGCTTGAATATTTCTGGCTGTGAAAGACTTGAGCTGTTTTTAAATCTCCAGTGTAACTTCCAGTCGTCTCGTTAATAAATGTCAAACTTGCAGTGTGGTATAAAAGGCGAAATAAATAAATAAAATGCAAAGCGTTAAATCTGTGCAGAAGGCAACACCATCTGGTCACAACTTTAATTATTGTATCATGTTCATGTGCAAATGAAGAACTCTCACTGGTTCAGAACCTTTTTCCTCAAGTGAGTCTCTTTTATTTTCTGACTTTTTTTATGGGTTTTTGACTTTATATTAAATACATAACAATAACAGTGCAGAACATTGAATACACCTCACTATGAATCCAGAACAATACAACTGCAGGAGTATGGATAAAGCGAGATGTTTGCATGCATTTGGAGCAGATTTGGGCAGAATGCAGCAGAGTGGATCGTGATGTTCATCCTATATAATGTATATGTAAAGAAAAAAGTCTAAATATTTTAAGATAAAAGCAGTGAAACAATCTCATTAATTGGCAGCATGTTGAGATAGGAAGTTTTAATATCTTAAGAAAAGAGCTTGAATATTAAAAGATAAAAATTACTACCTCTTTTGGCTCCTTCCTGGCTTTCTACTGGGTCTTTCTTCACTTTATACTGGCTATCTTCTAGCTCTATTCAGAACCTGAAGGCTCTATACAGACTATCTTCTGGTTCTTTTCTGGATCCATCCACTATCTCTTGTCTCTGTCCAGTGAATTACAATTTTGTTACTGGAGCAGGTAAAGCATACAACAGATACTTTCAGCATTATCGGAGCACAAAGTGGAAGCTTGGATGAAACACAGCGGACTTCTAAACAATGATCACCCGAAACTTAGAAGAAATAAAGCTGGGTTTTAGGTGTTCTAATATTGCAATGCAAACCCATGATGTATTGACAGTGATTAAGAATAATTTAGTCATTGAATAATCATTTCAGTAGATTTAATCAAACAAAACAAACATATTGGACATGGCCCCAAGACTGTAACCTCTTCACATTCTGTTGAAATAGTAAATTACAAGCCATATCTTACATATTGCTGTTTAGAATCATTAATATGTGGATGACAGTTGAACTTGATGATGTAGTATTTATGCCACCTGCTGGAAAGAAGACGTATTGCTCTGTTGGCATTGTTTGGACAACAAAAACAGAGTGAAGCTCTGATGTCATAAACAATCTTTGAGTACAGACACCGTCCTGCAGAGAGCACACAACCCAACAGCACTGGTCGTGCTTTTTACAGCGCCACGGCTTCCACAGATGAAATTTTTGTATGTATGTATTGTCAAAGCATTTAATGTATTCATTGCTATCGGGCTGTTAAGAGCATTCCATGGAATATAACAAAAAGTGTTTCTGAAGTGAATTACCTACCCCACCTTTAACGGGATGGCAATGATACAAAACATTTTTGAAATAAAGAACAATACATCAAATCATCCTATATCTCTAAATGGAAACTTGGAGCCCTCAATCAACAACAAAATTGTTAATCAACAGTCAGTGGTTAACGTATAAAACAGAATATCAGTAGGACAAAACCCTTAAACTTATTGTCCACTTATGTTGATAAAGATGGAGTTCGTTTAAGTCTTATATGAATGTTGTGCAAAAATGTTAATCCAGTCAGGCAGATTTTTCTCATGTGTGAACTGTCATAAGACTTATTCATTGTCCTCTCCATCAGCTTCTGTTTCCATGAAGCTCTCAAATTTCTATAATTTCCCCTCCTCGGTCCTCCGGTAGTGACCCGGAAATGGATTTCAGCGCGCCATGTTGAAGGACATCTAATTTCTCAAAATGCACTTTGAGGACAGAGGATCGAGGAGGCTCTCTAGAGGAGCTATAATCGAGGATACACTGATGGTTCCTCCACGGATCTTCAACGGATGTATTTCCGGCAACAGTGATGTTTAAACGAGTCGTGACACACGGCCGGACTCATCTCAGCCAATGACAGCTCTGCATGCATCCCCTGGATATTATTTTATTAACTGCTTGAATCACGATGCGATGTTTACAGTGAGAACAGCAGTGAGGTCCGTGCAGAAAGCAGAGTAGTGTGTATAATATATCACTCAGTGTATAACAGGCCTACATTACTCTCTTTATTTGTATGCTTTAGTTTAGTAGATATCTACAAACAATGAGTCAATATTTTTCTAAAACCATTTAGTGCTTCACATAAAATACACAACGGCTTTATCCTGATATATATTATATGCTTTAGGAGCTGTAGGTGTGTGTGGTACAGTATGCGTGCGTGCGTGCGTGCGTGTGTGTACGTGCGTAGATGCGGTGGACAGACAGGTCTCAGTTGGTTTGATATCCTCGGCTTACTTTTAATAAAAACTTTTGGCTCGTAATTTCATTTCCTCATTGTAGCGACCAGAGAGGGGGGGGGGGGGGATATATCCAGTCTGTAGCCAGTTATTATTTCATTATACCGCACTGTGAATGAATTCAAAGCAAATATATGTCGTCATGAACACAGTTCTGTCCATCAGACAGAGTGCTGTGCCTCCTGTCATCATTAACGGATGTCTCTTTAAAATGACCGCTCAGAGGAGAGGATTTCTCATTTCTCTAACCGTCTGCTGCTTCCCCTCCTCTCCTCGGTTCCCCTCCTTGACTCCTCCGCTTATATCTCCTGTGGGCCGGACTAAGACACGAGGATAGGAGTTGAGGAGGGGAATTAGAGAAAGGAGAAACCTTCCACTTGTTCAGCTGAGCTGCCGATTGGAAGCTCTACCTCTCGGTTATCCTCAGTTTGAATATCATTGAGCTGTGAGGACTGACGACCAACACATTTGTGTGTTTTGAAATGATTACGCCATTTAAATCTTTTGTCACAAACATTGCAGTTGTATATTTCCTCTCCTGTGTGGACTCTTATGTGTTCCTTTAAACTTCCACTCTGTGAAAAAGCTTTCTTACAGACTGAGCATCTGTATGGTTTCTCTCCTGTGTGGATTCTCATGTGTTCCTTAATATGTCCACTCCGTGAAAAAGCTTTCTTGCAGACGGAGCATCTGTATGGTTTCTCTCCTGTGTGGATTCTCATGTGTCTCTTTAAATCTATATTCTGTGGAAAATCCTTCTTACAGACTGAGCAGCTGTGTGCTCTCTCTCCTGTGTGGATTCTCATGTGTTCCTTAAAATGTCCACTCCGTGAAAAAGCTTTCTTACAGACTGAGCATATGTATGGTTTCTCTCCTGTGTGGCCTCTCAGGTGTGCCTTTAAATGTATATTCTGGGAAAAAGCTTTCATACAAACTGAGCAACTAAAGGGTTTCTCTCCTGTGTGGATTCTCATGTGTCTCTTTAAATTTCCACTCTGTGAAAAAGCTTTCTTACAGACTGAGCAGCTGAATCGTTTCTTTTCAGCACTACGTCGTGGATCACTGACAGATTCATGTCTATTTTTCAGTGAGTTTGGTCCTGATGCAGGTTCTCTGGTCTCCTTCCAATCAGCACTGTCCTCAGTGTCAGGTTCAGAAGAGTCTTCAGTGTCATCCTCAGTCTTTGGTTGTAAACTGCTCTCTGGATCTGAGTTCCTGGCTGGTTCTGGTCCTCGACAGTCATCTCCATCAACTTCTGTTTCCATGTGTTCAGTTTGTCTTTGATGAGGCTGTGAGGACTGAGGTTTCTCTTTATCATCTTCACTCTTCACAGGGTCAGGAGTGAAAGTGGACTTGGGGATATCAGCCTCCTCCAGCTCCTGAAGCTGCTCTCTCTCCTGACTGATCCTGAGTTGCTCCTGTTCCTGCTTCATTAGTCGGGGGGGCTCTGGGTCCTCCTGGTCCGGACTGGTGCTCCACTCCTGCTGGTCAGGGAGAATCTCTTCTTTAACCATCACCAGCTGCTGGACGTCTGCAGGAAACAGGAAACACACAGTCAGAAAAAACGGTTAAGTGTTAGCATTTCAAAATCTAATCACCATTAAAATGGGAGACATTTTGCAGCCCTAATTAATTCCTTTGCTTTTATACTTTAATATTATATTTCTTAGTCCCACCTATTGTGTATTTTTGTTGGCTCAATTCACCTTATGTAGCTCAGCCCATTTCCACTTCCAGTTAAAAATGAAAGGATTTTTTTCGGTTTAACAAGCAAGTAAACAATTAATTGTATTGGGATTGTTCACAGCTAAACTACGCCTATAGAATAGTAATACTAAAAATATATTGTAGGGCAATGCCTCATACCCCTCTATACCAGTCCTTTTCCAAAAGGCTGATTCTGTGACCGTAGCTTTAAATGGAACAGCTGCTGCTAGCCACGCCCCTTTGTAGCGTCACGCAGCTTTCCTCTGCTAAGAGAGTTTTCTACCGTGAGAAACTCAGCTAAACGCTGCCGTGATTAAATGCCATATTAAAAATGAATTTCCCCACGGGGATTAATAAAGGTCCATCTTATCTTATCTTATTATGTTCCAAACCACTTCAAACATTATTTCTGAAACAGTATGGAGCTCAAACCTGACTCTCTTGCAGGGTTTACCGCACGGACATTACACATATTCTCTCCAGTAGCCTAGAGTGTTAGCATGCTTGCTAATGTAAACACAGACCATATTACTCCCAAAACACGCAGTGCATTGTTTCTGATACAGCACATAGCTTGACATTTTCTTTCTTCAAGAGACCTATCATGCAAAAAACCATTTGTGATGTCTTTTATACATAAATATTAGGGCTGTCAGTCGATTAAAGTATTTAATCGCATGATTGTCCATAGTTAATCGCGATTAATCGCAAATTAATCACACATTTTTTATCTGTTCTTAATGTAACTTAGAGGAATATTTTTCAAGTTTTTAATACTCTTATCAACATATGAGTGGACACATATGCTTTATGCTAATGTTTATTATCATTTGAACAATGAAAAATATTCTCATGAAAATTAGACACAACAACCTCTGAACATTCGCCTCAATTCAACCTGGAACCTCTCTCATACAATAATACAATACAAATGGTGTGTGTGTGTGTGTGTGTGTGTGTGTGTGTGTGTGTGTGTGTGTGTGTGTGTGTGTGTGTGTGTGTGTGTTTGATGGATCGTTGGAGCTATGTGCAACTCAAGGCATGCTCGAACGGGAGCTGCCTGCACGCTGCAATCATGTTGCGTGCACTATCCGTGCTGAGTGTGCTGACTTTTCCCACAATGTCCCACTGTCTGGCTACCTGCATAAAGTCAAGTGCTAAATGTCGCTCCTCTGTTTCATTAAAACAGCTCCTTATATCCGTTAGCATCTGGTGCTAGCTAGCTGCGCTAACAACAACGATACACGTAAGGTCTCTCTCTCGCTCCACACATA
>NC_136910.1:53476202-53618971 GCF_949606895.1 Notothenia rossii
AGAGAGAGAGACAGATACGCGAGGAAACAAATAAGGAAATTAATACTTTGGTGAAAATCAGCTGGCACGGAACCGCTATTACGTGTCGTTGATATTATAGCTTTTTTTAGCTGTCAACGAACTCCCTCTCAGAGGTGACCACGATTCACTCCACAGCATGTCCGAGTCAGGCAGTGCATAGGAAAATAAACCATGCCCAAGGCGGGCTAAACAGTTCATCGTCTCCGTCTCCATATTTCTTTCCTGAGGAAGCTACCATCCTTAACCAGTGTGCCTTGCTTGTGATTTACCAGTATTTTTGCTGCCACGCACACAATTTTTTAAAAGTGATTTCTATGTTGCCCTTTATTTGTGTATGTATTTGTGATAAGTGTGCGTCTTTATGCAATGCTTTTGGCCTTGCTGTTTGATATATATTGTGCCGCTGGCCCGCAGCACATGACGGTTTTGTGTGCCCTCCCATGAAAATCATTTGCCCTCCCTTTAGATTTGTTCTGGCGCCGGGTCTGAATAGATTATAAAAGGGTTTTAGGACGTGTCACTGCACCACTAGAAGCCAACTCCATCGATCAAGTTGGCTGAAACTTTCTCTCCCTCTTCTTCTCATGCTCCCTGTCACTCTCCTTTAACTCCTCCGGTGACTTTCTTTTATTTGAAGATAGTTTTTTGGCCTGCGCTTGGCCGGTTACCGCTGGTATTAAAAACATTTTGGCAAATGGTTAGGTGGCGCGATAGTCTGTAGTAAAGGTTTTATTTCACGGGAGCCTGCTCGCGCTGCAATCCGCAGCAAACAGCTGTTTGCTTTTCACCCAACAACGACAAGCGACTCACGAAACGCTATGTTGTAGCGTTAATAAACGAAACAATTAAAAAAAATTGCTAGTCAAAATACCAATAACACAGGACCATCTTTTTTTTTTAAAGCAACATTTTTAGTGGCCCGAGCGGGCAAGTGGAAAGTACTGGAAAGGCCCGGGGTGTCTAAATAGTGCTTCCGGGCCAGCGGGCCATTTATAATGTCGAGGCCTGGGTGTGACTAAGAAAGATAATTTTAAAGTATAAAAACAAAGGCATTAATTAGGGTTGCAAAATGTCTCCCATTTTAATGGTGATTAGATTTTTAAAATGCTAACACTTAACTGTTTTTTCTGACTGTGTGTTTCCTGCAGACGTCCAGCAGCTGGTGGTGGTTAAAGAAGAGGTTCTCCCTGACCAGCAGGAGTGCAGCACCAGTCTGGAGCAGGAGGACCCAGAGCCCCCCCCACACATTAAGCAGGAACAGGAGGAATTCAGGATCAGTCAGGAGAGAGAGCAGCTTCAGGAGCTGGAGGAGGCTGATATCACCAAGTCCACTTTCACTCCTGACCCTGTGAAGAGTGAAGATGACAAAGAGAAACCTCAGTCCTCACAGCCTCATCAAAGACAAACTGAACACATGGAAACAGAAGCTGATGGAGATGACTGTCGAGGACCAGAACCAGCCAGGAACTCGGATCCAGAGAGTAGTTTACAACCAAAGACTGAGGACGACACTGAAGACTCTTCTGAACCTGACACTGAAGACAGTGCTGATTGGAAGGAGACCAGCGAACCTGCGTCAGGACCAAACTCACTGAAAAATAGACATGAATCTGTCAGTGATCCACCACGTGGTGCTGAAAAGAAACCATTCAGCTGCTCAGTCTGTAAGAAAGCTTTTTCACGGAGTGGAAATTTAAAGAGACACATGATAATCCACACAGGAAAGAAACCCTTTAGCTGCTCAGTTTGTAAGAAAGCTTTTTCACAGAATATAGATTTAAAGACACACATGAGAGTCCACACAGGAGAGAAACCCTTTAGCTGCTCAGTCTGTAAGAAAGCTTTTTCACAAAATATACATTTCAAGGCACACATGAGAATCCACACAGGAGAGAAACCCTTTAGCTGCTCAATTTGTACCAAATATTTTGCAGTGAGCGCAAGTTTAAAAAAACACATGAGAATCCACACAGGAGAGAAACCACACAGCTGCTCAGTCTGTAAGAAAGCTTTTTCACAGAGTGGAAGTTTAAAGGCACACATGAGAGTCCACACAGGAGAGAAATCACACAGCTGCTCAGTTTGTAAGAAAGCTTTTTCACAGGGTGGAAGTTTAAAGGACCACATGAGAGTCCACACAGGAGAGGAAATATACAGCTGCAATGTTTGCGACAAAAGATTTAAATGGCGTAATCGTTTCAATAGACACAAGTGTGTTGGTCGTCAGTCCTCACAGGTTAATGAAATTCAAACTGAGGATAACAGAGAGGCAGAACCTCCAATCAGCAGCTCAGCTAAACACATGGAAACAGAAGCTGATGGAGAGGACAATGAATAAGTCTTATGGCAGTTCACACATGAGAAAAATCTGCCTGACTGGATTAACATTGTTGCACAACATTCATATAAGACTTAAATGAACTCCATCTTTATCAACATATGTGGACAATATGTTTAATGTTTTTGTCATACTAATTTTCCGATTTATACGTTAACCACTGACTGTTGATGAACCATTTTATTGTGGATTGAGGGCTCCAAGTTTCCTTATAGAGATATAGAATGATTTGATGTATTGTTCTTTATTTCTAAATGTTTTGTATCATTTCTATCCTGTTAATGAGCCCTGTTTTGGGCGGGAAACAAGATGGCGGCGTAGAGGAGAGACGTGTTTCATTGAGCTCCGGCTATAACTGTTAAATAATCCGTTTATCAATCACATTTCATGGCAAAATTATCATAGTTTATGATCACTATTACTATATAATGACCCTGGAGTACTACTTTTCAAAAACTTCGGACAAGACAAAAGAAAGCAAAGACGACCGAGATGGAGGACGGGGAGCATTGCGAGGGAGCACAAGCTAGCGCCCCTGAACATGCTAGCAGCAGCAGTTACACAGATCCAAATATTCTAAAAGCAATGGACAACATTACAGAAGACATAACTACGGTTCTCAACGCTAAAATAGACACACTGCTTGCAGCCATAAATGATCAAAGAACTCAAATTCAGGCGTTTGGAGCCCGTGTTTGCGAGGCTGAGGACAGAATTGTAAACGTGGAAACTGCGGCTGATTTGTTACAGTCTAAAGTGACTCGTCTGGAGAAGCAGGTGAGCGGAATGCTGGAGCACATCGATGATTTGGATAACCGAGGACGGAGGTGTAATGTACGTTTGGTTGGACTACCGGAGGGTACAGAAGGACCGGATCCTGTCAGATTCATTGAAAAGTGGTTACCAGACTATCTTAAAATGATGACCAGGAAGGGAAGAATCAAGCTGGATCGTGCACACCGCTCCATGGCACCGAAGCCCGGCCGGCTGAGGAAAAAGAGTAGCGATTACGTGCTGATATACCCGGCAACGCTCAAGGTGATGATCAACGGCACGGAAAGGAGGTTTGATACATCGGAGGGTGCCGCGGTATTCTCTGAATCGCTTGATGGAACCAACTGAAACATATTGTCCAATGCTGGACAATTCAGTTCTTGCAAAGAATAATAAGCGGGCACTGATAATTTGACTTGAGGAAGATGGGTATTGTTTTTTATACTGTTGGGGAAAACACTGCGGTGCGCAGACTGCTGATCTGCAGCTGGGACTTTTACGCAAGAGATGTTACCGCTGCCTCTGATAACTGACTGGACTGTAAAACCCGAGGTTGGAAAATTTGTCTTTTTGGTCTAATGTTGTGAAGTAAGTACTCACATAATTCCATGGCGTTGTTTTGATTTTGTTTCTTATTTAACTTCCCATGTTATGTTGCTGTGTGCGAAATGAAACGTGTTCTGTTTCTATGGATAGGCGTGAGTATAACGCTTTGTTTGTTCCATGGCTGTCGGCTGTGGGAAGGAGGAAGAGTGAGATTCCCTACACGCTTAGTAGGGACATTTCCCCTTTTCTGTTATGTGTTAGTTTATGATTTTAAGTGCTTTTTTTTTGTTTTTTCTGCTACACAGCTCAGTCACTATATCATTATGTTTATTGAGGAGAAGGTGTCAGGACATTCCCAGTCATATAACTACATACAAAGTTTAGATAATGGCAAATAAACTTAGGATTTGTAATTGGAACATACGAGGGATTCATAGCCCCATAACACGCAGAAAAGTATTTTCCTTTCTGCAGAAGGAAAATATAGACATTGCATTAGTCCAAGAAACTCACCTTGATGACACAGAACACTCAAGGCTTCAACATGGAGTATATGGGCAAATATTCTATTCATAATTTACAACTAGAAGTAGGGGTGTCGCTCTACTTATTAAATGGAATCTGCCCTTTAAAATTGTAAAATGTATAAAAGATAAGGGTCATTATGTGATAATTAAGGGCAGTTTACAAGGGCAAGATATTCTTATTATGAATGTTTATCATCCGCCAGGTCACCCACCAAATACCGTTACTAATATGTTTATGGAACTTGCAGAAATGACAGCTGATAGTCATTGTAGGAGGTGATTTTAATTGTATAATGAAGCCACTAATAGACAGGTTCCCTCATAGCACTAATACTCCCTCTCGTCAAGCAAATGCTCTTCGTTCTATTTGCAAAGATTTTGGATTTGAGGATGTATGGAGGAACCTCCACCCCGCTAACAAGGAATATACTTTCTTCTCAGCTCCCCATGGGTGTCAGACTAGGCATGACTATTTTTTTATACCTAAAGCTGACATGCATTCCATACTATCTTGTGACATGGGGAGTATAATTATATCCGACCATGCCACCGTGGTTATGGACTTAAAGCTTAAGAATCCAAAAAACCAGCCTAGGCAGTGGAGATTGGATAGTGTTATACTTTATATCCTATTTTATAACTGAATTTAAAGTATTCCTGTCGATTAACCTACCATCAACGGACAATCCATCACTTTTGTGGGAAACCTGCAAACCCTATATGCAAGAGGCCTGATTATATCTTATGCATCCACTAAGAGGCGCCAAAAGCGTAGAGAGCAAAAATAACTTAGTAATTGAACTGACAGACAAGGGAAACGCTTATATTAACTCACCATCACCTACTTTATGGAAAGAAATATCTGCCCTCAAATCAGCTATCAACTGTCTCCTTACTAAAGAGGCAGAGAAGAAAATTAGATATGTTAAGCAAAGGTTTTATGAACATGGTGATAAACCAGGGAAATGTCTTGCGTACCTTGCCAAAAAAAAGCAGAGTCCCTGTCCATAGCTGCCATTGTTGATTCAGAAGGTAACAGGATATATGAAAATAGATTAATAAATAACTGCTTCAAAACATTTTACACAGATTTGTATTGTTCGGAGCAGGCAAGTGGCCTCATTATATGGAGGACTTTTTTGCTCAGATTAATCTTCCAACAATATCAGAGGAACAAAGAAGCCTCCTTAATGGCCCAATCACAAAAGAGGAACTTATCAATGCCATTAAAAATGTCCAGAGTGGAAAGTCACCAGGACCAGATGGACTAACCTGTGAATTTTATAAATAATTTAGCAGCCTGCTTCTAGAACCATTACTCGAAATGCTTAATCATTCATTTACTACGACATAATTACCGCAGACTTTGAGAGAAGCAAAGATATCTCTTATATTAAAAAAGGGAAAATGCCCAGAATCTTGTGCCTCCTAGGCTTCAGGCCAATAGCACTCTTGAATGTAGACCGGAAATTGCTTTCTAAGGTTCGAGCAACTCGTTTGGAGGACCTTAGAGAGGACCAAACTGGTTTTATAAAAGGCCGTAATCCTACAAACAATGTAAGACGTCTTTTGAACGTTATACAGGCCTTTGAAAATGATTCTATAGATGGATTGGTGCTTTCCATGGATGCAGAGAAGGCATTTGACCGTGTAGAGTGGTCCTTCCTATTCTACACATTGGACAAATTTGGTCTTGGCAATAACTTTTTGAAATGGGTGAGAATACTGTACGCCAACCCACAAGCAGCTGTTGTAACTAACGGATTAAGATCAGAGTACTTTCCAACACATAGAGGCACTAGCCATTGAACCACTGGCTGAGATAATTAGAGCCACGCCTTCCATACATGGCTTGCAGCTTGGAGAGATATGTCATAAAATAAGTTTATATGCGGACGACGTCATAGTGTTTTTATCCCAGCCTGAGATATCAGTCCCAGCTCTCATTGAGAGGGTAGATTGGCTTAGTATTTGTTCTGGGTATAAGATCAACTTAAATAAATCCGAAGCTATGCCTCTGGGTAGTAGGACTATATCAAATACAATGACATCCTTTCCTTTTAAATGGTCTCCATCCGGTTTTGTATATTTAGGTATTTTTATTACCCCGTAATTTAATCAACTGTACAAAGCCAATTTTACTCCATTATTTGGTAAGGTTAAAAAAAGATTTAGATCGCTGGACCTCACTCCCTATCTCCTGCCTTGGGCGAATAGCTCTGATTAAAATGAATGTATTACCCAGGTTACCCAAAGTGTATCAGCTCTGTGCTCACCTGACAGCAATATCTCAATGGATAAAGAATGATGTCTCTTCTACATGGTTGGATATTGAATCCTCATTATCAAAATACTTACTGTATTTTGGGAGTTTTAAAAACATAAAAGAAAAATGTACCAACCCAATCACAATTAATGCTTTGAAAGCATGGCGGTCATCTCGCCGTATGGAAGGGAGGCTCAAATTGACTTCCATGTTCACCCCGTTAACCAACAACCCAGACTTTTTGCCAGGAGTAATGGACCCTATAGCTTTCAGCAGTGGCGTAACAAAAGCTTAACTAAATTGGGGGACTTCATGTCAGACAGTTGTCTCATGTCATTTGATCATTGAGGACAAAGTATCAGCTCCCAACACACGACTTATTTCGTTTTTTGCAGATCAGACATTATATCACCAAGAATACAACCCTTATAGATCACAGGGAGGTATCTGTCATTGAGAAATTCCTGTGCCGTCAACCAGTGAGATTGTCTCTTAGTTTGTTTTATGAAGTAATGCAACGCATGACTCCTAATAATACGCAAAGAGTCAAAGGGGCTTGGGAGAGGGAATTGTCAGTGACTAGCGATGAGGAGACATGGGAAGATGTCTGGAATTATGCCAAAAAGATATCTATATGTGCCAGAGCAAAAGCAATACAGTTGAGAATTATACACAGGATACATATATCCCCTAATCGCAGGCACTGTTTTAACCCCTCACTCTCCCCATGTGTCTAAAATGTAAAACAGAAATAGGAACCCTGACCCATTGCTTCTGGTCATGCTGCAAACTTCAGAAATATTGGTCTGACATATTAGTTGAAATGGAGAAGATATGTCATAGACATTTAGATATGGACACTACTGTCCTTGATTTGAGGTCTACCAGTCAAATCACTACCTACTGCTGCGAACAGAAGATTATGTACTGTCCTTACTTTTGCTGCTAGGAAAAATATTTTATTACTGAGGATCAGGTCCCATCTCTCAAAGGCTGGCGCAACATTATATTTGAGTTGGTTCCCCTGGAATATCTCACAAATGTTTTACATGCCAAATCTGATCAGTTCTATAAAATCTGGCAGGCTTACTTAGATTTCCTTGGACCTGATTTGTCAGCTATTATTGTTAAAGGAATCTCATGAATCTCCTGTCATCATAAATTCATCTTCAATCATAAATGTGATACTCCTGTAACTACCTACATATGTGTATGTTTGAGACAGCTGTTTTTTTTTGTTGTTTTTTGTTGTCATATTTTGTCTTTTTGCTTTGTAATTATGTACTTGTCATGTATGTGCTGCGCCATTATTGTGTTGTACATTTTTTTTAAAATCAATAAATATATTGTTTAAAAAAAAAAAAAAAAAGAGCCCTGTTTTACATACATTTACCTGTTATCTATGGGCTCAGAACAGTCTCATAATACACACATGCACACAGAAGGATTCACACTTGTATTTCCGGATCCACACTTGTGTTTTTCAATGCACACACAAATGTGTTCCGTTTCATATACATGTAAATAAAATCCAAATACAGAAAAAAGTTTTAAATGTGTATTTTTGATCCACACATATTTGTTTTCCGTTTAAAACCTCTGAACCTGCAAACACAAACCGCTTTCTGTGCATGGATCGCTGTGCATTCGTGTGTGGGTTTTTTGAGACTCCCCTGACGGTCAGCCGATTCGTACTTGTAATTTTTTCTATCTATAGCCAATCAGATGTCTCCTTTGATTTTAACATTCACTTGAGGATGTGAAGTACAGAGAGAGGCCAGAGAGAGTGGAATGGAGCAGAGAATTACAATACAAAATGGCAGGAACACACCAAAAAGTAATCTTCAAATCCAACCCCACAGCGCCACCAAGAATAAAGAGGATGATGATTTTCTACGAGTGAAAAAGGTGCATTTTGTGGTATTCATATGCCATACTATAAATGGTGCATTACAGCTAAAAAAGAAAAGGGATAGAATCAAAGCCATTGTGGAGGCAGCTGGACAATTCCTTGACATGAAAGATATTAAAGTAGACCAGATACATGCAATGCTAGCTATAAATGGAGTTGGGGGAAATGAAATTCAGGATGAGGGTTGGATCCTTAATCATGGTGCTGCACATAGACCTACTACAGTGGAACGCAAGAAGCCTCATAGCTAATGGTCAGGAATTCAAGAAATATATATGATCTAGAGGTGGTCCCTGAGGTAATATGTGTGCAAGAAACCTGGTTACGACCTCAATTAGACTTTGTCATTCCGGGATTTAGCTGTATAAGACATGATAGAGCTAATAATCAAAATGGTGGAGGGTTTGCCACGTTTCTCAAAGATGGTGTGGCATATAGGGAGGTGCAAACTCCTTATGATATAGACTATAGAGTGTATTATAGTGGAAATCTGCAACCCTAAAAAACAAGATAACATTATGATAATCAATTTATATAACCCATGTAAAAATCTAACCACTGAAATGTTTATAGAAATAGCAGGCAATAAACATAGGAAGGAAATGTGGTGTGGCGATTTCAATGCACACAGCAGTTTATGGGTCAGCAACCATACAGACAGTAACGGAAATATAGTGGAAAGAAAACTAGTATGCTTTAATGATGGACATGGCACAAGAGTAGATGTGCACAGGGGGAAAGTTTAAAAGTGTTTAAAAGTGTCTACTGTTTCATGTTTTGTAGTAGTGTAAAACAGTTTTATTGAATAAGAATTGCATTTGATGATACTTAATAATAAAAAATTAAAAATCGTACTCCCCGTTTTTTTCAGTGCAGGGCAACCCAAATAGGACACTTGATGTCTAGACGGCTGCCCAATATGCATTGCGCATGCGCAAGTTTTACACTTAAACGGTTGCCCGATTTGCATTGCTATATAACCAAACGCCACTGTGTAAAATGTCCTATTTGATTTGCCGTATGTAGTTGTCCAATATGGCGAGAAGGGTGAGCCTGCAGCCGCAGCCGGTGGAGGTTGAACACTCAAACAAGTATGAGAGCCAGCACAGCATAATAACGTAACACTATCAGAGACTGGATAATCCTCCGCCGCATCCACGCACGCACGCAGGCACGCACGCACGCAGGCACGCACGCACGCAGGCAGGCACGCAGGTACGCACGCAGGCACGCACGCACGCACACACGCACACACACACACACACACACACACACACACACACACACACACACACACACACTGTACAACACGCACCTACATCTCCTGAAGCATATCCCCCATCAGGAAAAGTGTTAACACCACTATAAAGACAATTAAAACCTGGCCTTTAGACGCCAATCCACAGCTGCAATACTGTTTTGAAAACACCGACTGGGTTTTTTTCGAACATGAGGACCCGGAACAGTACACATCAGCGGTCCTGGGATACATCAAGCACTGTTCAGACTCCGTCACTGTGGATAAGCGCATCCGGGTTCATCCCAACAAGAAGCCGTGGATGACTTGAGAGGTGCAGCGCCTGGTCAGGGAGAGGGACATCGCCTTCAGGACTGGTGAGAGGGATCTGTACAGCACTGCCAGAGCCGACCTGAAGCGGGGGAACAAGCGGGCC
The DNA here is from genome assembly GCF_949606895.1 of Notothenia rossii. Classification (NCBI taxonomy): domain Eukaryota; kingdom Metazoa; phylum Chordata; class Actinopteri; order Perciformes; family Nototheniidae; genus Notothenia; species Notothenia rossii. Next base: position 53,486,260 of record NC_136910.1, read on the forward strand.
AAGATGGACTACAAGGGGAAGATTGAGGACTGCTTCCAGGGTAACGACTCCAGGCGGGTGTGGCAGGGGGTCCAGCAGATGACCAACTACAAACTTAGCCACCCCTCGGCCGACGGGGGTGACCCTCAGCTGGCGGAGGAGCTGAACTCCTTCTACGCCCGCTACGAGACGGGGCTATCGGAAGCAGCCACACCATTACACCCACCTGCCCTCAGCAGCCTCATCCTCACGGAGCACGAGGTGAGACGCACACTGAAGGCAGTGAACCCGAGGAAAGCAGCGGGGCCGGACGAAGTCTTGGGACGGGTGCTGAGAGACTACGCTGACCAGCTGGCGGGGATCTTCACCAAGATCTTCAACCAGTCCCTGTCCCAGGCCATCGTCCCATCCTGCCTGAAAACATCCACAATCATCCCGGTGCCGAAAAAGAACAACATCGGCTGCATAAATGACTACCGTTCAGTGGCACTCACCTCCACCCCCGCCAAAGTTTTTGAGAAGGTGGTCCGTCCCCACATCGTCTCATCCCTCCTTCCCGGTCTGGACCCCCACCAGTTCGCCGACAGGGCCAACAGGTCCAAGGAGGACGCCATCGCCACAGCTCTCCACTCTACCCTGTCTCACCTGGAGAGTAGGGGGAACTACGCACGGATGCTCTTCGTGGACACCAGCTCGGCATTTAATACCATCCTCTCTGACAGACTGGTGACCAAGCTATCAGTCCTGGGAGTATCCCATTCCTTGTGTCTATGGATTAAGGACTTCCTGTCTGATCGCGCCCAGAGAGTGAGGATAGGCACCCACACCTCCACGTCCCTCAGTCTCAGCAACGGGTCACCACAGGGCTGCGTGCTGAGCCCCTTACTATACGGCCTCTACACCTATGATCTCGTCCTCGCCCACACCAGCAACTCCATCATAAAGTTCGCTGATGATACCACTGTGGTGTGCTGCATCTCAGGGGGTGACAAGACCGCGTACATGGAAGAGGTGGAGCAACTGTTAGCGTTGTTTAAAGTAAACAACCTGCAGCTAAACAAGCTGAAAACCCAGGACATTTTCATTGACTTAAGGAGGAAGAAGACCGACATGCAGCCCCTGTACATTGATGGAGGCTGTGTGGAGAGAGTCTCAGTGATCAAATTCCTGGGCGTTCACCTGGCGGAGGACCTGTCCTGGAGGACCAACACCATGGCAACCGTCAAGAAGGCACAGTAATGACTCTACTTCCTGAGAATACTCAGGAAAACCTCCTCAGACAGGACCTGCTTGTGTCCTTCTATCGCTGCGGCGTGGAAAGCATCCTCACCTACTGCATCTGCGTGTGGATCCTCAGCTGCACAGCCGCAGAGAGGGGTGCGCTCCAACGGGTCATCAACTCGGCCCAGAAGATCATCGGTTGCCCCCTCCCCTCCCTGGAGGTACTGCACAGCATTCGTTGCCTTAAGAAGGCAGTCAAAATCCTCAAGGATCCACACCACCCGGGTGACAAGCACTTTTTGTACGGCTGCGCTCAGGCAGGCGCTTCTGTACCATGTCTTCCCGGACAAACCGACTCAAATTTAGTTTTTTCCCAGGGCCATATGTGCACTAAACGCTGCTAATATTTAAATTATATAAGCCTTCCGTGCAATACGAGGGGAATCGTGCAGTTTAATTTATTTATGTACATATTCCCTATCATGTCTATTTAAGTCCCATTTCTTATTTTTATAGTGTCTTGTTGTTTTTATATTGTCTTGTTGTTTTCATATTGTCTTGTTGTTGTGTGTTGGCACCTTGCGTTCATTGTAATTTCGTTGTACCTGTACAATGACAAATTAAAGATCTATCTATCTATAATATCAAGCTACAGCCATTGTGTATTTTATTATGTGAAGCACTAGATGGTTTTAGATAAATATCGACTCTTTGTTTGTAGATATCTACTAAACTAAAGCAAATACAGAGAGTAATGAAGGCCTGTTGAGAAATATGTATTGTACACACTGCTCTGCTTTCTGCACGGATCTCACAGCTGTTCTCACTGTAAACATCGCGTCTCGATGAAAGCAGTTAATAACATAATATCCAGGGGATGCATGCAGAGGAGCCGTGGAGGACCGTGGAGGACCCATCAGTGTATCCTCGATTATAGCTCCTCCAGAGAGCCTCCTCGACGCTCAATCCTCGATGTGCATTTAGAGAAATTAGATGTCCTTCAATATGGCGCGCCGGAAAACCTCTGATCGAGATTTCGAGGAGAAATTATTAGAGAAATAATAAAGGCCCCGGGTCATTTCCCTTGGTTAGGAAGGTTCCTAACCTAAGCTAAATGGACTATTGGACCGCAACCTGATTGTGTCTGCTTCTCACTTCTCTGGGGTTGCGTCAGAATATTGCATTTTAAATAAAAAATAATCTAGAGTTTTGGTTCTTTTCTTTTCTTTCTTTTGTTTATTGTTTTCTGCTAGTCTCTTGTCTACACTCCAGTCCAGTTGGTGGCGGTAATGCACCTACAAGTTGGTTTTCCAACCGCCAAAAAACACCAAAGAAGAAGAAGAAGAAGAAGAAGAAGAAGAAGAAGAAGAAGAACCCAGGTGGCGTCTCGTCCCTAGGTCGCAACGGTTCTCTCTCTTTCTGTGTTCCTGAGACATTGTGTGAGCTCCAGCACTACTGATCCATCATCTGTGTTTTTAGATAATCCTCCGAATGGACTGTGTGCTCTTTTTCTGGAGCGTTTACCTCGGACTATAGGAGCTAGCTTAGCATGCTAGCTGGAAACACGTTGGCAACACTACTCAGATTGAGAGTTTGATGGAGAGAAAGAACCAGTGTGTTTAACGGAGTTTGCAGGAAAAGGTGATCTAGTAAACATGAGTAAAGTCCAAATGCTGCTTTCGTTGAAGAAGCTGCTTCTCACTCCTGCTGGTGAAGAGATATTTGCTCTGGTGGAAAAAACGATGGCAGAGTGCGAGGAGGAGCTGTCTTGTTCAAAAGAGGAGAACAAGAGACTCCAGAAACTACTGGATTCTGTTTTACAGCCTCAGCTTCGGATACACACAGCAGGTCTGTTCCCTTTACTCTTAATTAACACTTTAAACCAGGGTTGTCCAAACTGCGGCCCGGGGGCCAAATGCCCCTGGCCATTTTGAAACGGCCCTCAGCTAAAAGTATAATGAAATATGGCCCACAAATGAAACTTGTGCTTTTCTCATATTGTACTACTTAAATGTATATTACACAGTAGTATTCATGTGTCAATTCATGTTAATAACATTTTGATAACATTTTCTAACAAATCTTAGTGGATAAAAAGAAGCCTAATAACTTATTTACATAACAAGCTTCATGTTATTATAATCATTCTGAGACTTCTGTTTTTAAGGGATGAGCTGCCAACCAGATAAATGAAACACTATATAGAACTGTGATGTAGGCTGTTTTTTCTTCAAGGTCCCATGACATGCTTTTCTGGTTATTAACCATCTCCTTGTGTGCTATGTAGCTTTTTATGCATGTAAACGGTCTGCAATGTCACAAACCCTCAAAGTAAACCCTGGAGCGAGTAAAACTCTAACAGCTATGCTTTCCCAGAATGCGTAGTTGGAGATTTATCTTTTTCCATTTTTTCTTCCTGAGTATGGTGACGTTACCATGCCCAAATGGACCAATCAGTGGAGCTCCTCACACACCAAAATCCCTTTGGCGCTGGGTGTAACGCGTTACAAAAGTAACAGAGTTACAGTAATGTATTACTTTTTGCTGTAATTAAGTAATATTACGCATTACTAATAAAATATGGGTAATAAACTCACAAAACACATATTAACCCGAAATTAAATGGAGTTTTTTTTTTTTGTGGAATTTAACAACATCGCGAGACATTCCGACCCCAGAGTAAAATTGTGCGCGTAGATTAGTAAGCCTGGTGTTTACCCTTCAGCCTGCCCGGTTCTAGGGGGGTGCATTGGCATGCATTGCACCCATAGGCTGCGTTTCACTTCGGTTAAATGGATTCCTTGCGTCCCTCACTTGCGTCGTTTCCCTGTGACTAGTCCCTCCCTCCAGGGAAGCATGGAGAGACGCAAGGAAACCACGAGAAGCAGGGAAATGAGTTTTAAGAGCAATGGGACGTACTTTCCTCCGGAGAGTCACGTGAAGCGACGTCCGTTTGTGATGACGCCGCACATCTGATCATCTGACAGCAGCTCTGTCCCCGTTATTTTCACAAACACCCCCGCCTACACATTTACTGACACAAATATTTGTATCATCTGTTGTAGACCCAAATAAATAAAATCAAATAAGAACTCATTCTCAAAAAAGATAAACGCCATTCTTAAAATGTATAAACGAACATTAGTTGGATTAATGTTGATTAGAGTGCACAATAGAAATAAAATAATTGAGAGAAGAGATGTTATCTATCAAAACCCAGTTAGATTAACATTCATTGGATTGCACACTTTGTTTGTTTGGATATGTGGCAAATTCACATTTTAAATAGCACTTAATGACTGACTGAATCGAAATGACAATAAATGACAATGTAAAACAGAGGCGTGGGAAGGTATTTTGAGTGGGGGTGTTGGACTCCAGTGAACACTATTACGGGCACTATAGAGCACGCACAAAAGCGCGAGCACCAGGGGCGCCACAGTGGAATGTTCTACTGCAACACTCCCCACACGAAAACACACAGTACACCCGCGACTGTTACAATGAAGGCTCGATAATCAGCTCACGGCATATAGGCAGGGGTAAAGTGCTATTTTTTTACGAGTGGGGAGCGGACCTCACCTCCTCTAGGGGGGTCCGGGGGGATGATCCCCCGGGAAGATTTGTTTTAAATATTGAAGTTAAAAGCATCAATCTGGTGCACTTTGAGAGCAACATTTAAGAGATCTATGGATACATCGCTCAACACCCAGATGAAACACAACTGTAAGCAGATGTTCTTTTTCTTTATGGATATTTTTACAAATCACTCTCCTTTCAAACTGTATTCTTGTTTTACTGCCATATAGTATTTCATAACTGTTTTTCCTTTATTCTCTTTTTTTTATAACTATAATGATCATATGAAGGTGTGCCACGGAAATAATCTTTTGAATAATTTGTGACCAAACCGTTTGTGGCCCACTGGGATAACTTAGACTAAATGTAACTATCTAAACACTCAGAGAGTCCTTTAGCTCACCTGAGTCTCTCAGCCTGATAGGAGAGCTCTCCTCCAGCTTGTTGTGGAACAAACAGCTCCGTATGTCTGTTAGTGCAGCTAGCTAACCAGATGCTAACAACACGGTCCCTGCTGCTGGCACCGGTCCCTCTCTCTCTCTCTCTCTCGCTCTCTCTCTCCCTCTCACACACACTAAATGCGCTATTTCTGCACACACACACACACACACACACACACACACACACACACACACACACACACACACACACACACACACACACACACACACACACACACACACACACACACAGCTGAGCTTGAATGACACAAGCACACTTTTATTTCCATGCAACTCTCTGATTGGTCTGGTGTCTTGCCTCTGTTGCATTCACTGAACACGGGAAATAACAGTCCTGCCGTTCTCTCTAGTGTCTTGATGAGGTTCACGTAAGGCACGGTTAATGTATTATATTATTGAGGTAGAATTGTCCGGGGCTACAGAAAAAACATTCGGGGCAGGCTAAAATATTATTTTACCAACAATGTGGAATTTATTGGCTACATATTTACACAGATTATACACAGCGGGAGCCGCAATAACCGTCAAATAATAATTCAGACGGGGGAGCTCTGCACCCCCTGCCTGCCGCTAGGGGGTGCTGCTTCACCCTCAGCACCCCCCTTCCCGCGGCCATGATGTAAAATGAAAAAAGCGATCATGAAAATGTTTCCAAAAAATGAATAAAATGATTTTTGACCACTTTGTTGTTCAGATATATCACATATTTGTAACTAAATTATACATTAATTGAAACAAAACAAGGTATAAACTGAGGAGTGACTCCCGTGAGGTTCATGTATTTTCTTCACTCCGCTGGGAAGCTGCTCTCATGTCAAGAAGCATCAGATCAGTGCATGCACTGTTAATTTATAAGCGGTGTGTTTGTGTGTTTAGGGGCTGTAGATATAATTATTTTGCAATTGTAATGTTTTTTTTTTTATTTCAACAGTGAGCTACAAACACAATAAGATTATGAATGAACAGTATGAAGTTCATCAACATTGAAATATATGTTATCAAAATAATATTGAACTGTTATCAAAACGTAGTGCAACTGTAGAAGTTTGCTCTGTTGTCTCGCTGAAAGAATAACTTTTACCACGTTTTTTACAGACAATATTGAGAGATAAATAGTAGCAGTTCTCACTATGTGTTAAATATCTTTGCCTTCAATAGATTAAATTAGAAGGCTGACAATCATATTGCTTAACATCTAAATGTAACTTTTTGCATGCAAAAAAACCCTCAACTTAACTGATGTGTAGGTGATTTAGTATTGTTTAATGGAATGTGTATCAGTGTATTAAAGTCAATACTTCATTCATTTAAATCAATATCTTTCTTGATTCTTTGTACAGTATGAAAAAAAGAGTCTTTGTACCTGTACTGAAGTTCACTGCTGTGAGGAGTCCAGTTCTGTCTCTCACTCTCTGGTCCAGCCTGTCTGCATCACCTGGACACTTTTAACAAACAAATATATATGGAAAGTACCATGTGTACAAACAATATAACTGATTATCTTCTGTTGAACATATTGGATTGTGTATTGTCCGAGTCAGGGTCCTTTTTATTTTACTGTAACTTTGGAAGTTGTGTTACCAATGCTTACTGTTTATTTAATACCAATTTGGTAATGCAATTAATAAAAACAACAAGGTTTGGGTTCGTTCTTCAGATGAAAGTGACGTTAACGTGTAAGCTCAATAATGAACTCCAGATCAACCAACCATATTGTAATATCTAAGTAATCATCTTGAAATATGACATTAATAATTGTAATATACACACATCTTATTGTGAGGTTGATTTCACATACACTACTTCAACATTAGCTTGTCTACATACTTGAGCATAGCCAATTTAAATTAACCTTAGCGATGCATACAGTTCCTACCTACATAATAAAATATCTCTTAAGTTACAAGGATGACCTTATCTTATCAACCTCAAACAGAAGCCGTCTGTTCTACAGTATTATCCCACTTAACGCTTAACACTTGTCTATTTCGTTTTAACCTTTATATATACAGTCTATGATTTTAACTTGGAGGCTACGATTAGGATAGTTAGCACCGATGTAGCTACCACTCGCTTACACGCTAACCCAAGCCTTAAAGAGCATCTTGCAGGTTGTTGTTTTTTCTACATTTATGCTTAAACTTGCTTGAAAATTACAGTTAAAAAAGTGAATGTAGGATTTAATATGTTTTACGAGACATAAGGGCAGGAATTCAGAGGGAAAGGACCAATTTAGAGCTCTGCTCTTAAAAACAGCTTTTTTTCAAGGTCATACGTCAAACGCGTCATATTACATCACAAAGGGGAAACATCTCCGCTCTCTGACCGCAGGTATAGTTAGTAGTTGCGTTGAGTTGAGCGGTTGTGTTTTAATGAGCTGGTATTTTTCGGTAGTTTTACATTGTATTTCACCATTTGTAATCATGGTGCAGTATTGTGTTTGTGCAGGTTACACAAATACCACCCTGTCAGGACATCGAGTCCACAGTTTCCCTCACGGGAAAAGGAACGGAGCTAGCGTTCTTTCCTGGGTGTGTTGTGCATCCACCTCCCTGCAGCATATACTCTCCACAACTTTATCAGGAAACCGTATTACATCTCTCTTCCCCCCCCCCCTTCGCTGCTCACTCTCTCTCTCCCCTCCGGTACACGGCACCGTAAGACGTAGTGTGGAGTTGCATTAGGTAACGCTGTGGTGGCTGTACTGCTCCAGCCGTCTCCTTTGTGTTTGTGTGTTTCCCCCTGTCTGTGTTGTTTGTGTGTGCGTGGTGGCTGTCACTCCTGGCTCCCGGCTCAACCTCCACTCACCTGTTGCAATCAGCTGTGCACCCTCCCCGACTACACACCTGCTTTCCATCAAGCCATTTACAACGACATATCAACGGAGGCTCCACAACATTTCTCCGCCAGATCGTCAAGTATCAGCCGTATCTCGCGTCTCTCCTCCGGTACACAGCACCGTAGTGTGGAGTTGCTTTAGGTAACGCGAGATACGGCTGATACTTGCGCATTAGTTTCTGTTATGGATCAGTATCAACAGTCCTGCCAGTAACGTTACTATATTATCAATGCTACTTTAGTTATAGCCTGATATATGATAGCTAACTTTACAATGTTGTGATGTGACGTTAGCTAACATTCTGTAGCTAACGCTGGTCACTCACCAAGATAGCTGCCCAGTTCTCCACTGGTTCTCCTCACACCACAGCTCAATTTCTCTCCGATGGCCGTTATTTCTTCTAATCCTTGGCTGCTCCTGGTCTCTTGGACGCCTAGCAGGCTCATAATTATAAGGTTGTGGTCCGTCATATGCATTAGAATATTCATGTTCAACTTCTTCTGTGTCTTCTTTGTCGAAACTAGCATTGGGATCCATGTTTATTAATACGTTACACCGGCCGCTCTCCCCCTTGTGTCCTCCGTGTTACGTCACACGCGGGAGGTCACGTGCCGAGGCTTTTTTATGCGGAAGTTAACATTTCTTAAAAAAACGACGCCAGATGTCACTGTAGTGTATATTTCTGTATATTCTTTTGAAAGTCTAGTGTATTCATCATTTTCCTACACATTTATTCACAGGTGTCTTTAACCTGGAAGTTGCTCTTTAAAATAGGCAAAACTGGTTTTGATCCCTCCTCCCTTGGCCTCCCTGCCACTTAATTCAGGAGTTTACTTGATTGGGAAGCGATTGGTCGCTTTTTCTGTCAGTCTGTTAACCCAGAATGCAAAGCGATACAAAATCAGTCAAGTGCCGGGAAAACTCAAATTAAGTTAAAGAGACAAACAAGAGACAAACAACAAAATGAGTGCGGGACCGTGTAAAAAGCTAAAAACATACCACTTCCACCCAGAATGGGAGGAAGAATATTTGTTTGTGATGTCACATTCAAAGGTTATTTGCCTTATTCGTAAAGCAAGCGTAGCTCTGCCAAAGAAAGGTAACGTGGAGAGGCATTATCGGAGTGTTCACAAGGCATATGAAAGCGACTTCCCTCCGAGTAGCGAGTTGAGAAAGAGAAAGGTCATGTATTATTGCTACAAAAACATTATCTCGCAGTCTTAGTGTCGACAAACTAGTTTCTAACATGCAAAAAGACAAACAAATGCGTCTAGGGTCAGTGTATTTTCGACCTTTCCAATCCAGACGAGATCTCTCTCCCCCGTCTGTGTGCGAGGGGGCGGGGCAGTTTACACACACTCGGCTGCTACATGCAGCAACACACGGCGGGGATAGCGGAGAGAAGCGCTCCAAGGTGTGGTTAAATGTTACCCGTCTTGAGGTGGACAATGGTCCTTGCCAAGAGTGTTTAGCATGTAAGGGCGGTAACACGAGCAATTTGTCTAAACATTTAGCAAAAGTGCACCACATTCAGACTGAGGAATGCACCGGGTTCAACTGTCTTTCTAGTGGCTCTGTAGCCCCATCCACGAGTAACGTTTCCACGTCAGGTATTATGTATGCTAGCAGCAACACACGGAGTTAACTACATTATACAAACATGGGTTAATGATTAGAGGTAACTAACTGAGTTATTTATTTTGTGAAAGTTTCAGCTATTCTGTTTACAGTTCTGTCATCAGATTATTTAATACGATTTGTTAAAACATTGTTGTTTCTTTTTGATGTGAAATATTATTTATTTAATTTAAATAAAAAGCAATGTTAATTTTGTACACTTTATTAAGTTAATTTAATAATATATGTATTTTTAAATCAAGTATTCATCTTTATTGTCTTCATTGTTAGTTTCCACATGCCTAAAACAACCTCCAGCTAAATCTAAAAGTTGATGGCTAAATAAGAGCGTTTGAGAAATTGTGCAAGGCATACAGTAATAGTCCGAATAGTCGATTAATCGTTTCATTAATCGATAGATTAATCGATTATCAAATTAGTCGTTTGTTGCAGCCCTATTGTAGTTATCCCATGTATAAATAAAACGTATTATTCAGCAACCCTTGCAATTTGGGATTTTATTTTTGGTTGGTAGACCTCGGTGAGCTGGTCATTTCAAAAGTAGCTCACCAGCCAAAAAAGTGGGGGCACCCCTGATGTACATGGTTTTAATAATACTTTTGCCTTTCAATGTTTGCCATTTCAAACCATGAGATGGTTCAAATAATATTTGCCTTGATTTACAATATTTTCTCATTTGTTTTATCCGTACAGTTTTGAAGCTTTTGTGCTTTTCTTAGCCATAGTCCGGTTTGGAATGGATGAAATATTTCAGCATTGCACTTTTAACTGGAAATGTTCTCACTTGATTGGTTTCAAAACATAATACATGCCATAATCTGTTCATTGGCAACCATAACATCAATGCTATTTTTCATTGCTGTTGCCGGCCGCTATTGCTCACGTAAACCTACTACTGCTGCACCCTTCACACCTTCTTTATAGTCCTTGACAGTGGTCTGTACTACTGGATTAACGTGTCACATGTTAAGAATTTGCAATCAGAATCGAGTATTCAACTAAGCCGTGTAATAAAAGTTGTTAGTAGCCTTAATGGCCGACACAGTTGTTATGCTATACCACATTGCCCTTCACTGGATGTATAATGAGCTGCGCTAAACTACATTTTAGCATTTAAAATACCTAGCCATTTTTTTGCATTTATTTTGGTAAAGTAACTCAAAAGTAATACAAAAGTAGTGTAACTCATTACATTTCAGAGACAGTAATATTGTAATGTAAGTTATTACTTAAAAAAGACAGTAATAAGTAATATTATATTACATTTTGGAAGTAACTTGCCCAACACTGGGCGCTACTATCAAACGCAGTGGGGGGACCTTTAGCGTTGATTTTCAATTATCAGGGACTCCCCTTGACTTGCATCGAGCTCCCTGCACGTTGGTAATAGACGAGTTGGGTTCGCGGAGAAACACTCACTCAACCTTATCTTTTCTCAGGATGTGTGGCGAACTGTGTTGTGAACAGCCTGGCTTTGAGTTTATGTGTGTGCTCAGGCTGAGTTCCGCGGTGTCTCGCTGTCTCGCAGTCCCAACGCAGCAACCAGAAAAGAATACCAGTAACCCAGCTCACACTGTCCGCTCCTCGAGCCTCAAAGGGCGGAGCAGCGATCGTCCCGCCAACACGGCACCCAGACCCAACGGCGTCCTAGCACGAAGTGCGAGGAACCTATTGTTATTGGTGGAATTATTCTTATTCTGCTGAGAATGTAAAAAAACTAAATCTGAATTTTTTTGTTAAAATAGCTCTTTAGCGCCCCGATTGTGTGGTAGTCACATATAGTTTCTCCGAACTTTACACATTTTGGCACAGACGTTCCTCATGGAATTGCGGACATATTTGTAATTGGCTTCCAATAGCCCCGCCCCCGAGAAAGTTGGTCATTTGGTCATTTGCATTTTTCAGCACATTTTTGCAAACTCCTCCTAGGGAAAAGATCGAATTTTTTTCAATCTGAGACAAGTTCAGCCCATTTCCAATGTGATGTTTAATTGCGAAGGAATAGTTGATCGCTCAAACGAGGAGCTCGTAAGCTAACGGAGAATGTACCACTTTTGACGATTTACATGTCACAAATTACTCCAAATTACTCGCATATACTTTTTCCGATATTCCCCGAAACGCTGTATACACACTGCTCTTATGATTGCAGACATATTTCAAATTGGCTTCCATTAGCCCTGCCCCCTAGAAAGTTGGCCATATTGAAGAATGTGCGTTTTTCCTACATTTTAACCTGTTAAGCCCGAGAGGACCCTAATGCGGGTCTGGCGTGTGGTTTTTTCACAAAAATGTGTCTCAGGGCTTCTTAATATTTAAAAACCTATGAATGTGTTATACTCACTTAACGGTTAGAAACTCAGTGAACTGAAGATATGAACAATTTTTTCCGAAACAAAGCACAAGTCTCACTAGAAGCGTCTAAATTAGCCCTGAGTGAATAAATGCTAACGCACTTGGCACATAACTCAAGGTAAAAATACCCTTATTACTTATCGTAACTGCACATACAAGATATCCGATTAAAGCTGAGATTCCACAGATTATATAGGTATTGGTATCATCACTGAGCGATCAGAATTCGCGACAGGGGAAGCAAACACAGACATCACAACACGTAGCATTACGGAGCATTCACGGGACATCTCTTACCTTGGCTGTTGGTTTCTGATCAAAAGTCGTGTTCAATGTCATTAAAACTATAAAAACGCGGCTGAAGGTTAATCCATAGGTTAATCCAATGTGTCTGTCACTTGGTAAGTGTTTTGCAGTTATAATAACAGGGGGGATGTGTGGCAGCGAGTATGAACACAGTCAAGTTAGTTACCCTGGTTTCTGTCCCTGTTAGGTTTCAATACGGTCTTCCTTGGAGGTCGTAGGGAGGGCTGTTAATGCGGTGTGAAAGTGGTTAGAGCTATTAGCTCGGGAGCACGCCGAGGCTGCAGGTGGAGTTGCCTGTTTGCTGGTCGCTTCGCCGAGCTTACGGTATTAAGTGCGTAAGTACCCGCCATAACTAGTACCTGAAGACTAGCGGGGAGTTTAGCTAGTTTCTGTGAGGCAGTTAGAGGGTCAGGCCGCGGTAGCGTGTAGGCTGTGTAGTAGCGTGAGCGTGCCACACAGTGTTGTCATGATGGAGAGTGTTGAGGACTTTGTGAGAGCGCCTACAGAGGAGCTACTGGAGGGCTTCTTACGTGAGCAGCTGATCTGTGTTGCTGAACATTTCCGCTTGGATGTTGGGGATAAAAGGATGAAGGAAAACATAACAAGGATTGTTAGAGCAAATATGTTCGTGTTAGGTGTTTTAAAAGGAGGAAAATATACTGTTGATCCTGGCAGATACAGTGTCAACATGTCTGGCTGCCGTGATACAGACCTGACTTTTGAACAGAGAAAGAGACTGTTGCTGTTGTAAACAGAAATGGAGAAGCTGGCAGTGGAAAAAATGAGCAATGACATTGCCAGGGTTCTGGTTATCTCTTTCGATAGGTGGTGTAACTCTTTGAATGTGGATACGTATGTCGCATTATGTGAGTTGATGGTGTTGGAGCAATTTCAAAATTCTGTGCCCAGCCACATTGCGGTTTACATCAGCGAGCGTAAGGTGAAGATTGCTGCAGAGGCTGCTGCTGTGGCAGATGACTATGTGCACAGGGGCGGTCGCGACTTCAGGTTCCAGGATGTATGTATCATGCAGCAGGGAGATGGGAAGAGAAAGCTAATCCACACTTGGGTGAGCGTGAGAGGCGTGGTCAGCCACAGAGTGATTCGGAAATCTGTCGGAGAGTGCACTGGAAGGTTGACTGTCCAAAGCTAAGGCTAAAAGGGGGAACTGTGTAGGCCAGTTTAACTCTGCTGCTTGTGCTGTGTCTGTGGTACCCTTACCTGTCACCTCTCCCTGTCAGCAGGTTAGCGAGCCATGTGGGTTGAGGGAACCACTGTTTTCTGCATTCTTGTCAACCGGATACGTGTCATTGGTGGGAAGTGATATCAGCGTGCGAGCGCACTCACTCCGGGCCACCTGGGGATCTGTTGCTCGTGCCGCACCACTTCCACTTTGTTTACTGACAATAAACATTTGTTATTTATACCTCTTGTCTCGCCTCCCTGCTTTATGTTACAGCCCAGGAGCCGGGTTGTAACAAAATGGAACAAGGGGGGCCAGAGATATGGAAAATGCACCCAAATGACCCCAGAAGTGTTTTTTTTCTTCTAAATCTCTCTAAAAAGGTCAAATTTCACTTATTTTGCATCAATCTTGATACAGGGTACTTATTATATGTTATAGTTTGGATTCCTAAAGCTTTCAGTCTAATATCCCGTCATTCAAGGGTGGTTCTCACTATAATTAAAAAAAAAAAATTGGACGGACACTATAATTTACATTTTTTGACTATGTTCAATCTGAATTTACATTAAAATAAAAAAAATCTATATTGATTCTGACTTTGTTACATCCAACTCACCGGTTTATCATTGCTTTGAGAAAAAAGATTATGCATTTACCCCTTTTTAAAAGGGAAGATATAGTAATTTGATCTGGGAATGTCATTTTCGAGCCTGAGTCCTGAAAAACAGGCTCAGTTTTATTGATTTAACGAGCAACCAATGTTTGTTTACAAAGGTAGGGAGCCACTGGTCTAGCTGAATCCCCTCTCGCAGCTGTGTATTCTGCAGGAAGCACTTGGAGTAAAGTTGTTAATATATATATATATATATATATATATATATATAATACATATTATGGCACTGTTCTAGCGGTAAACACTTAAGAAAGAACAGCTATGTGCTGTATCAAACAATGCACAGTGTGTTTTGGAGTAATATGGTTTGTGTTTACATTAGCAAGCATGCCAACACTCAGAGCTAACGCTGTACTGGAGAGAATATGTGTAACGTAATGTCCTTGCGGTAAACCCTGTGAGAGAGAAAGGTTTGAGATCCATACTGTTTCAGAAATAATGCTTGAAGTTGTTTGGAACATAATATGGCATTTAATCACGGCAGCGTTTGGCTGTGTTTTTGCCGGTAGGAAACTCTCTTAGCAGGGGAAAACTGCAGGACGCTACAAAGGGGCCTGGATAGCAGCAGCTGTTCCATTTAAAGGTATGGTCACAGAATCAGCCTTTTTGGAACAGGGCTGGAATAGAGGGGTATCAGGCATGGCTACAATGGGTGATCTGTTTGGTATTTGAAGCAAAACACTTCACAGACATGTTTTGTATAGGTATGGGCCCTATAGGCCCTACAATATATTTTTAGTATTACTATTCTATAGTAGTGTAGCTGTGAACGATCCCAAATACAATTCATTGTTTACATTGCAGCTTGTGCTAAACCAGAAGAAAAAACCCTTTTTCATTTTTAATTCGAAGTTGAAAGGGACTGGTCTACATAAGGTGAATTGAGTCAACAAAAATACACAATAGGTGGGACTAAGAAAGATAATATTAAAGTATAAAAACAAAGGCATTAATTTGGGCTGCAAATCGTCTCCCAGTTTAATCGTGATTAGAATTTTAAATGCTAACACTTAACAGTTTTTTCGACTGTGTGTTTCCTGCAGACGTCCAGCAGCTGGTGGTGGTTAAAGAAGAGGTTCTCCCTGACAAGCAGGAGTGGAGCACCAGTCTGGACCAGAAGGACCCAGAGCCCCCCCCACACATTAAGCAGGAACAGGAGGAACTCAGTGTCAGTCAGGAGGGAGAGCAGCTTCAGGAGCTGGAGGAGGCTGATATTACCAAGTCCACTTTCACTCCTGACCCTGTGAAGAGTGAAGATGATAAAGAGCAACCTCAGTCCTCACAACCTCATCAAAGACAAACTGAACACATGGAAACAGAAGCTGATGTAGATGACTGTCGAGGACCAGAACCAGCCAGGAACTCAGATCCAGAGAACAGTTTAGAACCAAAGACTGAGGACGACACTGGAGACTCTTCTGAACCGGACACTGAAGACTCTTCTGAACCTGAGACTGAAGACAGTGCTGATTGGAAGGAGACCAGAGAACCTGCATCAGGCTCAAACTCACTAAAAAGTAGACATGAATCTGTCAGTGATCCACGAAGTAGTGCTGAAAATAAACAATTCAGCTGCTCAGTCTGTAAGAAAGCTTTTTCACAGAGTGGAAATTTAAAGAGACACATGATAATCCACACAGGAGAGAAACCCTTTAGCTGCTCAGTTTGTAAGAAAGCTTTTTCACATAATATAGATTTAAAGACACACATGAGAGTCCACACAGGAGAGAAACCATACAGATGCTCAGTCTGTACGAAAGCTTTTTCACAGAATATACATTTCAAGGCACACATGAGAGTCCACACAGGAGAGAAACCCTTTAGCTGCTCAGTTTGTGAGAAAGCTTTTTCGCAGAGTGGAAGTTTAAAAAAACACATGAGAATCCACACAGGAGAGAAACTACACAGCTGCTCAGTCTGTAAGAAAGCTTTTTCACTGAGTGGAAATTTAAAGAGACACATGATAATCCACACAGGAGAGAAACCCTTTAGCTGCTCAATTTGTAAGAAAGCTTGTTCACAGAATATAGATTTAAAGGCACACATGAGAGTCCACACAGGAGAGAAACCATACAGATGCTCAGTCTGTAAGAAAGCTTTTTCACAGAATATACATTTCAAGGAACACATGAGAGTCCACACAGGAGAGAAACCCTTTAGCTGCGTAGTTTGTGAGAAAGCTTTTTCACAGAGAGGAAGTCTAAAAAAACACATGAGAATCCACACAGGAGAGAAACTACACAGCTGCTCAGTCTGTAAGAAAGCTTTTACACTGAGTGAAAATTTAAAGGCACACATGAGAGTCCACACAGGAGAGAAACCATACAGATGTTCAGTCTGTAAGAAAGCTTTTTCACAGAGTGGAAGTTTAAAGGTACACATGAGAGTCCACACAGGAGAGGAAACATTTAAATTGCGTAATCATTTCAATAAACACAAATGTGTTGGTCGTCAGTCCTCGCAGCTAAAAGAAATTACAGAAATACAGATATAGGATTATTTGATGTTTTGTTCTTTATTTCTAAATGTTTTTGTATCATTGCTATCCTGTTAATGAGCCCTGTTTTACATAAATGTACCTGTTATCTGATTGTGTTTGCTGCTCCAACTGTCAGGGATACATTTGCATATTTTGTATCCTGATGACCTAATGCCGTTACATGTACTCCCTAAGCCTGATTTCACCCACCTGCAACCGATTCGCTAATAGCCACAAATGGTCTTTTCTTTGACCCCTTGACTCAACAACTTTCTTGTTTAATAATCGTTAAATCTCCTCAGGACCAAGTTCCGTTTCCTGCCTTTCACTTGCTGATCACCCACTGCTCATTTAAGGTGGACTAACCTTTACAATGGACCAGCTAGTCTTAGTGTCTTAATGCAAACGTTCTTGAACGTATAAGGCTTCGCCCTCTAAGGCTATCGCTATTGGCTAATCCCACTGCACGTGTGCAGCACTGACAGACTTAATCCACGCCCACCTATGACGTGGGCCCCACCTACGGACTCACTTCCGTATAAATAGGAAGTAGTACCGACAATCTGCTCCCACTTTTCTTCAGCACTCCGTTGCAGAAGCACTGTCAGGCACAAGCTCTTTTCAGAGCTGTTTACTATAAAGCAAACATTCCTAGTGGTTCCCCTGGCCCCATCCTCCCTCTCCTCCGGACGGGGGAGACAGGGTGGGGGCCCGGTGTCAACCCGACATATGAGTTACGACCGGAGCTCACGGTGTGAGTCCTGCGCTGCTGCGGCCGAGGATGATTGGCTAGTCCAGGAGTCTTACTCTGTGGACCAAGCCCTTTATTTATTGGATCCGAGTGGCGGGCAGCAGTCAGGCGACTCCTTCCCCTCCATTCACGAATCACCACGTGGTTCCCACAGCCCCATCCTCCCTCTCCTCCGGACGGGGGAGACAGGGCGGGGGCCCAGTGTCATCTTTGCAGAAGCAGTGGTGGAATTTTGAGGTACTTAAGAATTTCATTTCCGTTGCACTTTATACTCCACTACAAATCAAAGGGAAATATTGTGCTTCACTATCTTATATAGAGTGTATAAAGTATAAGGTTCTGTTTTTTAATTTACCAACATTTTTAAATATTGTTAGAAACCCTTGAGCTATTACATTTTTGTTTGTTATTATTGGATTATTTACTACAGGGTACTTTTTACATGTAATAATCAAACAGCCTTTAGCTAATTATAGTTTTACTTAAGTAACATTTTCACTACCAGACTTTCACTTGTAATAGAGTATTCTTACAGTGTGGTAGGAATATTTTGTACTTGTGTTGTATTCGAAAGCTGTTACCGTTCATGGTGTTCGCGGGTCAATTTTGACCCATGATTTATCTCAGTTCAAAACACTCAAAAATAATGACTATCAACCAATATTGTTTTAACTACATCATAACTAACTTATTAAGCATTCATAAACGTACAATCCTGTTGTAATTTAATTGTATGGTTCCACAACACATTACACCACATATTGCCCATGTGCATGTGTGTGTTTAGGTTCAAGTGTTAGTGTACATATTCTTTGTGAAAGGTGGAGTTCCCGTGGGGAGGGGGACCAGAGGGATGGGAGGCCAGGTGCATGTTGCGAAAAAAGTAGTGTTACAGTGGATGAAGGGGGTGGGGGTGAGGTGTCTAAAGTCAAAGATGAATCTTGATTGGGCCAAATTTGACCCTGAGTCACCCACAACAATTCTGCTGGGTCTTCACAGACCCGAACACCAAATTATACACTTTTTTTTTTAGAGACCTTCAGACTTGGCTAAAATGATCAAAATCGGTTTTGTAGCTGTTGTGGAGGATATCATGAAGCGATAAAAAAAACTAGAGTAGTTATTATATAATCTTTACTTGAAACGGGTCACTGGATACCCGAACACAACATAAGGGTTAAGAAAAGGGCCTGATACTTCTTCGACCTGCTTTGTTAACTGTAGCTGATGTATGTGCAGTATTTGTTAAAATCATTGTAAACTGTAGATTAATCATGGCATGTATCAGATAACAGAAGAAATACAAATGTGTTGTTGAAAAGTGTCTATTGTTTCATTTTTTGTAGTAGCCGCCTTAGTGTAAAACAGTTTTATTGAATAAGAATTGCATTTGATGATACTTAATAATAAAAAATCTTACTCCCCGTTTTTTTCTGTGTAGGGTAACCCAAATAGGACACTTGACGTCTAGACGGCTGCCCAATATGCATTGCGCATGCATGAGTTTTAAACTTAAACGGTTGCCCGATTTTCATTGATATATATCTATATATATAATTCCAAAGCTGGTAAAGACCTTTCAAATTAGCAATAATAGTCATATAAAAAAAGTACTGATCTAATAACAGAGATTTTTTCTTGAATCAACTTTTTTATGGAAATGTTTTTATGTAATTGTATTTAATTAATAAAATGAAAGACATTCACAGCTGTCTAACAGAAGTTCAATCCATTTCTCACTTATTCTGAGAATGTACTTAACCTAATAAAAGGAGTTGTTAAATAATAGTGAAGTCACGTTGTAATAACAATAACTCATCTCTCTCGTTCAGATGAATATTGTCGGGTTTTTTTACTTTTCTTTTTCTGCTTTACCAAATGCCACTGTCAAGTGTCCAATATGGCGGACCATCTCGCACATGCGGAATTTAAATCGGGCAGGGATTCAGATCGGATAGTCAAAAGGGGCAGAAATGTAAATGATATTGTAGGTAAGATTCAGGAAGCTATTTCGGAAATTGAAAGCTGGTCTCTGACATGGGGGTTTAGATTGTCGGTTTTTTACGAGGAAAAGGATAGGTGAGGAGGTTAGGTTAAAACTTTATGGACAAGAACTAAAGAAAGTGAAGACATTTAAGTTTCTGGGAATATGGTTGGATGAGAGAGTCACATGGAGTACTCACATTGATAAAGTAGTAGATAAATGTAAAATGGTTTTAAATGTTATGAGGTGCTTGACAGGCACTAAGTGGGGGGCTGATAAAGCTGCTTTGAGGAACGTATACACAGCCTTAATTAGATCAGGCATAGAATACGGACTAATGGTGTATGGTTTTTGTGTTTCGGAATTATGTAAGGAATTCAAAATTAAAGCATGGAATATTAGTCTGACGGTGTTGTTATCAGCTGTTCCACCATCATGGTTGCTACCTCAATCTTTAGTAGATTTATCCTTATTGAAACGGTTAGATTCAATGAAAAATAAAATCAATGTGCAAGCTTATGTGAACACTGTTCTACATGAACAATATGGGCAGTTAATACAAATATTTACTGATGGATCCAAAAATCCAGAAAATGTTCGAACTAGTTGTGCATTTTATGTTCCTGAATTAAAGGTCAAAGTGGGAAAGCGAACGAGTGATCACATCGCAGTATACACAGTAGAGATGATGGCTATCTCACTAGCACTTCAGTGGGTAGAGGAAATACAGCCTATGCGAGTGGTCATTTGCTCTGACTCCAGCGCAGCTCTGGAGAGTATAAACAACTTCTCTTCAGAATGTCGTCAGGATATTTTACATGAAATTGTACACATCATGTTTAGGTTGGTTCATTTGGGAATCGTTGTTCAATTTTTGTGGGTTCCAGCCAGAGGTTGCGCTAGACTTTTTCGCTGCCCGTCATTTTGACGGACAGGATCGTAAAACTTCCGTCAAAATCCAGAATTACCCATCGGCCTTTACACAACTCTGACGAGGGGGGGGGGGGGACAGTTCACATGCGCCGTGTTATGCATGGCTGCTGCACCTCGCGGGAGCGTGCACAGCGTAAAGCCAAAACTCACAGACATTTCAATGATTTGTACGGCACAGTTAGGTTTGGAAACGGTATAATTTCCTTTTTGGAGGGCATGCATAACACGGCATAACACCGCTGCGGGGAAATCAGCATCTTGATATGCCACACCTGTGAGGTGGGATGGATTATCTCGGCAAAGGAGAAGTGCTCACTATCACAGATCTTTTCAGATTTGTGAACAATATTTGAGAGAAATGGTTATTTTGTGTATGTAGAAAATGCTTTAGATCTTTGAGTTCATCTCATGAAAAATGGGAGCAAAAGTGTTGCATTTATATTTTTGTTCAGTGTATATTAGCAACAATAATGATTGTATTAATAATAATAATTAGAAGAAGAAGAAGAATATAGTCAATGATTGACATCAGAAAATGGTTAAAACAATCAGCCCTTATCGCCAGCAGTAACACTGCATCTACTGCAGGTAATAACAGTTCAGATCATGCATGAGGACACTACGTTACCCGCGGCCACTGTCGTGGACACTAACGTCCTCCCGTCCGACTCGCTGGCTTTGCCCGCCAAGCCCACGGAGGCGGAGCAGCTGCTGCCGCAGCCGTCTTTGTTGCCCCAAACACCGCTACCCCTCGGAGGCCCGCAAGTGGCAGAGGACCTCGGCAAAACAGAGCCTGCCCAGGTATATTTAAAAAAGTACCCAACTCGCCTGTACAGTGGGGTAAGGCGCTCATTTTGCAGCTCATGGTTTAAAAACAGAGATTGGCTGGAATATTCATGTAAAAAAGATGCCATCTTCTGCTATGCATGTAGACATTTCGGTTCAAGTACGTCAGATGCCTTCACCATAACTGTACCAGAGTACCAACCGCTGTCTCCTGGTACTCATCTGAGTAACTCACTCACTAAAAATGAAATACTATATGACAGTAAAACAAGAATACAGTTTAAAAGGGGAGTGATTTTTAAAATATCCATATAGAAAAAGTAAATCTGCTTACAGTTCTTCTGTTTCATATGGGTGTTGAGGGATGTATCCATAGATCTCTTCATTTTGCTCTCAAAAGTGCACCAGATTGATGCTTTTAACTTCAATATTTAATTAAAAAAATCTTCGCGGAGGAGCATGCCCCAGGAACCCCCTAGAGGAGGTGAGGACCCCCCTAGAGAGTTTTGGGTCCACTCCCCACTTATAAAAATAGTACTTTACCCCTGCACCCTCTCTAATCTCAGATGCACCGTGAGTCATTTTGTTCTGGAACCGGGCCTGGAACAATATCAGTCTTTACACATCATAACAATTGAACAGTTTTAAAGTTTCTCTTTCTTTCCCTCTTATATTGCAGTTCCTCACTCACTTTTCTTTAATTCAGTGCGAGAATTTAGCTCGAGCTTGTCCTGCCAGGAGTTTAGATCTGGGCTGAAATTGTGTCAGGGCCATTCACATGCACATTGGTTAGCCTGCCCTGGAACGATATTTAGTTTGAATCCTGGTCAACTGATATTGGGCTCTGAGACTGATTCTTTTGTGTGACCTCAGTTCTGACTTGAGAGGGAATG
Source organism: Notothenia rossii (assembly GCF_949606895.1). Taxonomy (NCBI): domain Eukaryota; kingdom Metazoa; phylum Chordata; class Actinopteri; order Perciformes; family Nototheniidae; genus Notothenia; species Notothenia rossii. The sequence continues at coordinate 53,508,323 of NC_136910.1, forward strand.
TTGGGTCAAACACTTTGTGTTTTGTCTCATAGTTGCGTGTTGGCACCTTTAATGAGCGCCACGGTCTCTAAATGAGACACACTGGTTCTGTGCTCCCAGTGGGCAGGATGAACATGAGTCCGTCCACTCAGGGTTAAAAGCTCTGTTCTCACTGTCCACTTTCCTCTTCTTGGAGAGCGCCATATGTAATTATTTGTCTCTCCCTGTCTGCCGGTAACACGCCTGTTCACTCTCCTCTCCGTCTTCTCTCCCTAGCCTCATCACAATACCCCTCCTCGACTCCTCTCTTCCCCTCCTCCGGGACTTGACCCGGAAATCGATCAAGACACGCCATTTTGAAGGACTTCCCAATAGCTGAAATGCACAAGGAGGAGTCGAGGAGGGGTGAGGGAGGATGGGTGCGGGAGGAGACGAAAGGGAGGATAAACGCGAGTAGACTACACGGAAATGTTTTCACTACTCGCGTATAAAAGCCCCGCCCCCACCTTCACAGCTGGTCGATTTCAACAGAGGAAAACCGACTGGAAGATGAGTGGAAAAGCGTCACATAAATGTATAAGTGCTCACAGCTCCGGGGGAATTATTATGTGCAATTCATTTCTAAAAGGCTTTCACATACTATAATTATATATATAATTTAAATGTAGGCTACATTTGACACCAAAAGCAGGACCAACCATCATACATTGAATTCCTTGACTAACAAGAGAAAGATTCATTCATTTAAATAAATATTTAAACAGAAATGGGCCGGTTCTAAAGGGTTAAGCCCGATGAGAGGGGATACAGCTGTGCACATGTCATCATTAACAGACGTCGTTTAAGAGTGACGTTTGAGTGAACGAGGACATCCCAATGAATCTGAGGACTCCTCTGTCCTCGCGTCACCTTCTCGTGTCCCTCGCTCGCATTTTACGGAGGCGGAGCTAAGATGCAAGGAAGGGACGCGAGTGAGGGAAAGGAGGAGTCGAGGAGGGGTATTGGGCTGAGGCTCCTGTATCGCTAATTATTCTCTTCACTCACTTTCTCCTCCGCTTCTCTCTGCCGCGCTCTCGTCTCTTCTTCTGTGTTTCTCTCACTGTATCGCTCACTCGTCCCTTTCGCTCCCTGTCAGCGGCGGTTAAAATAGAATCGCCCCGTCTAAATTGAAATCCCCTATTAATGTATTGATTATAGGTCCGGGTCCGTATAGTTCGGCGTCTGGGTCCGGATCCGGACCGCGGTCCGCCTGTTGCTGACCCCAAGAGCGTAAGGCAATATCTCATTTTAAGTGAGGGGCACCAGCCTTTCATGTTCTCCTGCATGTCACCCTCTGTGATAATAGTTTGTATTTTCCCTCTAGTTTAGAGAAATATTATTTTGTCAACAGTATCAACCAATCCTCTAATCCTAGATTTATTGAGACGCATTAGCGAAACCAGGGGTATTGTTTTTCACAGCAACAATGATACATTGTGCCATGACAAAAGCCATTATTGAAAAAACAAGTAAACTATTTTTTGTGCTAATGGCAGATTTTTTGTGAATATGCATTTACACCATCAGAAAACCATACATCATACGATATTTTTGTACGCCTTGTGGGTACACGGAGAATTATATTTATTCCATACAACATTGTGGTTTTTCCATGTCCTGTTCATAATAGGGTAATCATTGCAATATTAATTGAGCATTTTATGCTCAAAGGAGGGAGTGTCATGATTATACAGATATTGATTTTGGTGACGTTGTAGTTAGTAAATAATAACAAGTAGTTAACAACAGTTCTCATAACAACAAAAGGTATGCCAAAGCTTGGGCCTTCTCCAATGAGGGAGTGGTCCAGTTTTAAAAGGTAAAGAAAAAGGAGCAAATTGACACCACTTCACACATTGTCACCCTTCACTGGCAACTTCCAGAATATTATTGGGAGTTAGGACTGATTTGGCAGAGCTGGAACAAAAACAATAAATAGAAATAAGATTAAGATAGAAACAGCTTAAAAGACGAATTGTCTTTAGATTTTTATAGATTGTACACTAAAAAGGAAACCTATTTTTTGTTTTACAGCTGAAAAAGAGTCCATCGTTTTGTTTCTATTTTTGGAGGAAACCGGGAGAGGGCAATGAAATCGGGAGTCTCCCGCGAAAATCGGGAGGGTTGACAAGTATGAGATTATGTCAAGAACAAAGCCAAACCAATTGTGGAGTCAGTCACCTCGGCCAGAGACAACACGATTGTCTGAATGACATGCCCGATTTTTTCTTCAGAAACTATTACAAAGCGTTAATGAAAAGACTTTCCGTCTTCCGGTTGTTCCGGTTGTTGCCTCTTTTGAATGATGAATACATACTACCGCAGCCTGCTGGTAAGGAGAGTTATTGCCACTCACGCATGCGCAGTTCATACGTGCTCGGCTCGGATTTGCGGTGTGTTCCAGTGCGCGAAGTCGGCAAATACGCAGGAGAGTCCGGCGACGCAACAGTCGGTGTCGGCGTCGGCGACTTCTCAGGTGACTGGCCGGTGTATCTGGGCCTTAACGTTATTGAAGATTATACCATATTTATTGAAGATTTCACATTAGGAAATATTCCCCAAAATTATTCAAAAGCACATTCTTCCAAACTCTCTGCTGTAGTATGAGCATCAGGAGACTAGTGATGTGTGTAGTGAGTTTGGTAGTAATATACTGTATAATAGTGATTGAATATTATTGTATTCTCTTTTTTCGGTGTTGCACTTTGCAGACGGTCCCTGAGCACTCGTTTCTTCTCCGGCTGCGGAAAGAGACCAATTTAATGTGTCCAGTTTGGAGGACAGCACATAGGCTTTTTTTTTATCAACATGTGATTGTAATTCGTTGTCAACCTTACCACGGTACCTAGGAGACGTAATTTGTATCTGAATAACATTTTGTTCATGAGTTATTGATCCGTGAAATCTGAATCTGCCAATATCGTTCTAACTTTACTCAACTTCCACACCGAGGGAGAGGCCTGCCGATGCGGAGCCTGAAGAGGCTTCAACAACGGCCACCGCCGCCGGCATAGTGACACTGTCTGTAGTAGTAGCAGAGTGGTTTTATAGCAATTGATCGAATCTGCGCTGCTTCGCCAGTCAACAGACCGTGCGTGTCTGTATTTAGTAGCAGGATGTGCACTGAAAAATTGGGCTCCCCCGAAAGCAAATGGGTCATTCGAACACTGGTTATACTATACTTGCACTGCTTACCGTTTTCATACTTTATATATCTTAGCATATTCATACACACTGTTCATACTGCTCACAGGCTGCTGTGTATATTCATACCCCTCACTGTTTATTCATCATTCAATTAATTCTATATTTTATTCTGTAGATTGTGTACATTACTTTTCACTTTACTGCTTGTTGCACTCCTGGTTGGAAGCTAAACTGCATTTCGTTGTCTCAGTAGGCTACCTGTAATATGTGCAATAACAATAAAGTTGAATCTAATCTTGAGCAGGAACAAATGTATTTACTTCGTACATATCTGACATTAACGATTAAACACATGTGTGCATTCTTTATAAATGCAAACCGAGTCAAGCCGACTCCGGAGGTGGCGGTATGCACCTTAAAGTTCTTCTTCTTCTTCTTTAGTGTTTATTGGCGGTTGGCAAACCAACTTTTAGGTGCATTACCGCCACCAACTGGACTGGAGTATGGACAAGAGACTACACAGAAAACAAGAAATAAAATAAAACTAAACTAAAAAAACTAAAAAACAACAACAAAATAAATAAAACCAAAACTCTAGATTATTTTCAATTGATCAATTTCTCTAAGAAACGTAATAAGCTCACAATACAAATTGCCTGATGTTTTCCCTAACAGCCCTGATAGCGAAAAGTCAATGTATTTTGCAGTGTTTGGAAAAGCACATTTCTCTGAATACTTTATTTCCTGCAATGCAGCAAAACATGTCCAACCGTTTCTGGCTGGCTACAGTGTGTACACTTTTCGGTTGGATGCTTTCCTATTACCCTTAATGTATGATTGAGACCTGTATGATCTATTCTCATCCGAGAAATGACATTTTCCTCCCTTCTTTTAAACCCCACCTTCCTTCCATCACCCACATACCTTTGAATGTTATAAAGATGTCTTCCTGTATCACTAAGGTCCCAATGTTCTTGCCATGTTGTTTGCGCATATTTATGTATGAATGTTTTAACCTCCGATTTGCTGAGTGGAACTTCAATGTCTATATTCGTAATTCTGAGTGTTTGTTTGGCCAGAATATCCACCTGTTTATTACCCTCCACACCAACATGAGCAGGAACCCAGATGAAACGAGTTGCTATGCCTTTGATTTGCATTTTATACAAAATTAGAAATATTTCATTTATTATGTCCATTCTAAATGAAGATCTGTCTGATCGTATACTCGATAAAGCTGAATAGCTGTCAGATGCAATTACAGTATTATATATTCCTTTCTCCTTTATCCATTCCAATGCCAATACTAATGCCAACAACTCTGTGGTGTATACTGACACATGGTCTGTTACCCTTTTTCTTTATATGTGAATTACTCACTGGGATATAAACTGCTGCCCCAGCACGCCCTGTCTCTGGATCTTTGGAGCCATCTGTAAATATGATTATTGAGTCTGAGTGATATCTTGCAAAATAATTCTGGACTATGAGCCATACTGGTATTTCTTTCTTTTCCTTCAACTCTTTTTGTATATTGAGGTCCACCCTTGGCATTGGGAATATCCAGGGTGGAATGGACGAGATTGCAACTGTGGGGCAATACTGTATTTGATTCAATCCTATACTTGCCGCTTTAACATCGCCAATCCATCCGAAACTCGTTAAATGTGACTCATTGTGCTCCCAGCAGTCTTTCAAAATACTTTTCGCTGGATGACTATCACCATGCCCCTGAAGGTTTACCCAGTATGCCAACATTAACTTTACTCTTCTTATCCTTAAAGGCATTTCTCCCATTTCCACCTGTATTGCTGATACTGGAGATGTTTTAAAAGCTCCACTACAAATCCTCAGGGCCTGAGCTTGTAGGACATCCAGCTTTTTAAGGTTTGATTCTGCTGCTTCCATGAATGCTATACACCCATAATCCAATACAGGTCTCATGAGTGCCCAATATATGTTCAGTGGTGATGACCTACTCGCTCCCCACTCCTGTCCCACCAAACACCGAAGTACATTGTTGACCTTTTTACATTTACTTTGAACTTTTCCTATATGATTGCTCCACGTTAGCTTTCCATCAAACCAAACACCAAGAAATCTTATTGTATTTACCTGTTCAAGAGGTTGCTCATAAACTTTTAATGATACAGGAGCAGTTTTATGCCGTTTTGTAAAGCAAATGACTTGCGTCTTAGCTACTGACAGTTTGAATCCCCATTTATTTGACAATTTCTCCACTTCAACTATTGCAGCTTGTATTTTCTTTCCATCATGTTCTACATTGCAGCCTTTTGCCCACAAAGTCCCATCATCTGCATACAAAGATTTCCCCAAACTTGGATGAACTTGATTAAAAATGTCATGTATCATTATATTGAACAACAACGGACTACATACACTACCTTGCGGAGTACCATTTTCCACATCATACACACTTGAATATTCTGCACCTACTCTTACTTGTATTTTCCTGTCCCGTAAAAAATTCATAACCCAATTATATGCTTTACCACCAATTCCCAATGATTTTAACTTGATTAGTAGTCCTTCCTCCCAGAGCATGTCAAAAGTCTTTTCAATGTCAAAGAAGACTGCAATCACTACTTCCTTGTTGGTCTGTGCTTTCCTGATGTCTGATTCTAAGCACAATATAGAATCCATTGTATTCCGACCCCTACGGAACCCACATTAATATGGTGATAACAGAGCTTTACTTTCTAAGATATATGTCAACCTTTCTGTAACCATTCTTTCCATGATTTTGCATAAATGCGATGTCAGGGCAATAGGCCTGTAGCTAGATGGATCTGAAGGGTCTTTCCCTGGCTTTAGTATGGGCACTATTATCGCTTGTTTCCAAACCGAAGGAAGTTGGCCAGAATCCCACACCCTATTAAACAATCTTAACACAATGACTAGAGAGTTATCCGTCATATATTCCAACATTTTATAGCAAACACCATCTTTCCCAGGAGTGGTTTGACGAGCACTAATAATTGCTTTCCTCAACTCAAACATACTAAAATGCAGGTCCACCTGATCCCCTAACACTTCTCCTCTATCCAATATTCTCGGGTTTTCCATTAATGTATTATCTCTGCACTGCCTGGCTTCCTCTGTAAGGTTATCTGAACTATGAACTTTCTTAAATTGCTGAGCTAGAAGTTCCGCCTTTCCTAAGTTTGTGACAGCTATTATGTCCCCTCTGCTCAAAACTGGCAACTCATAATTCCTTCGAACTCCCCCCATTCTCCTAATCATGCCCCCAAACATCTGCAAGCTGTACTTCTCTTCCAATGCTATTGCAATATTGCCTCCAAAAAGTAAAGAAATCGGGGGAGGTAATGAGTGCCAAAGTATTGAGGAATGGATCAATGTTGATCAAATGTAGGGATAGAGAGCAACAGGGGAGGGCAATAAAGATGAGTACCGTAGAGGGTAAGAAAGTGGAGTGTTCACTGTTTAGTGGTAAAAAGCTAGTCAGGGGAGTGGTGACAGGAATCCCCGTCAGAATTACAGCGGATGATGTGAAAGAGAATATAACAAATGCAAAAATAAGTGATGTCAAATGCATGAAAGCAAACCGCAATGGGGTTAAAGAAGATAGTCTTTCGGTTTTGATCACCTTTGATGAAAAAAGGCTTCCGGAAAAAATACTTATTGGATATATGTGTTATTATGTGAGACCGTATGTTCCACCACCAATAAGATGTTTTAAATGTCAGAGATTTGGACATGTGGCGGCAGTGTGCAGAGGGAAACAAAGGTGTGGCAGATGTGGTGGAGATCATGAATACGGCAAATGTGAAGAAGGGGTAAAGCTGAAATGTTGCAATTGCGGAGGGGAGCATAGTTCAGCGTACCGTGGATGTGAGGTTAGCAAGAAAGCAGAAGAGGTGCAGTGAGTCAGGGTGACGCAGGGAGTAAGCTATGCAGAGGCAGCAAAGACAGTTTCAGGAGGAATGCAGGTTACAATGGAAAACAAGAATAAGAGCATAGAAACAGAAAAAGTCCACAACTGTGTTAAGTTGAAGGAGGGCACTCTGATAGTGAGTAAACAGAGTTTGTATTGTTTATGGCAGAGATTATCAACTGTTCAGGGCAGACTAAAAGCCGGAATGAAAGAATAAAAATAATTGTCAGATCAGCTGAAAAGTACCTTGATGTGAAAGGGATGCAGTGGGAAAGTGTGAAAGATATACTAAATGAGGATGTTCAACAATCTCAGACATGCAGTGGATCAACTTGATGGTGTTAGTTGTACTGCAGTGGAATGCCAGAAGTTTAATTGCAAATGGACAAGAGTTTAAAAAATATAATGACAATCTGGGAAAGAAACCTAATGTAATTTGTATTCAGGAAACATGGCTGAAACCACAACTGGATTTTATTGTGAAGCATAGGCTCTTGTCCATACTCCAGTCCAGTTGGTGGCGGTAATGCCCCTAAAAGTTGGTTTGCCAACCGCCAATAAACACTAAAGAAGAAGAAGAAGATTGCTGTGCAGTTGCAGTGGACAGACCTCCATAGACTCGTCGCTAGGTCGCTACGGTTCTCTCTCTTTCTGTGTTCCTGAGACATCGTGTGAGCTCCAGCACTACTGATCCATCATCTGTGTTTTTGGATAATCCTCCGAATGGACTGTGTGCTCTTTTTTCTGGAGAGTTTACCTCGGACTATAGGAGCTAGCTTAGCATGCTAGCTGGAAAAACGTTGGTAACACTACTCAGATCGAGAGTTTGATGGAGAGAAAGAACCAGTGTGTTTAACGGAGTTTGCAGGAAAAGGTGATCTAGTAAACATGAGTAAAGTCCAAATGCTGCTTTCGTTGAAGAAGCTGCTACTCACTCCTGCTGGTGAAGAGATATTTGCTCTGTTTGAAAAAACGATGGCAGAGTACGAGGAGGAGCTGTCTCGTTCAAAAGAGGAGAACAAGAGACTCCAGAAACTACTGGACGCTGTTTTACAGCCTCAGCTTCGGATACACAGAGCAGGTCTGTTCCCTTTATTCTTAATTAACACTTTAAACCAGGCCAAACTACGGCCCGGGGGCCAAATGACCCTGGCCATTTTGAATCGGCCCTCAGCTAATTCAAAAGGTATAATGAAATATGGCCCACAAATTAAACTTGTGCTTTTCTCATATTGTAATTCTTAAATATTGATGTACAAATATATTACACAGTAGTATTCATGTGTGAATTCATGTTGATTACATTTTGATTACATTTTCTAACAAATCTTATTAGATAAAAAGAAGCCTAATAACTTATTTACATGAAATAGACCCTTCATATGTCATGTTATTATAATATATATATATATATTTTTTTTTATTTTTTTTTATTTAACCAGATAAAAAGCATTGAGATAAAATCTCATTTACAATGCTGACCTGGCCAAGAAGGCAGCAACGTAACACATAACACAAACATATAAAATACAGAGAACATAACTAAGAAAACAAAAGACAAAAAAAAGCAGTTACTACATTGTGCACATTAGGACAGTAAGAAAGGCAGTACTTATTACTGCAAGAGCAGCTGGTGGTAAGGACTTCTGACAACTTCAATTTTAATTTCAAATATACACTCTGAGACTTCTGTTTTTCAAGGAGGAGCTGCCAACAAGATAAATGAAACCCTATATAGAGCCGCGATGTAGGCCTTTTTTTTTTTTTAAAGGTCCCATGACATGCTTTTCTGGTTATTAAATGCTTTCCCAGAACGCGTCGTTGGAGATTTATCTTTTTCCATTTTTTTCTTCCGAAGAGTATGGTGACGTTACCATGTCCAAATGGACCAATCAGTGGAGCTCCTCACACACCAGAATCCCTTGGCGCTACCAGTGTTGGGTGTAATGCGTTACAAAAGTAACAGAGTTACAGTAATGTATTACTTTTTGCTGTAACAAAGTAATATTACGCATTACTAATAAAATGTGTAAATAAAAAACGTTTACTATCCGTTAAAATGCTCAGTATGTAACGCAATTACAAGTTACAACACATTTTAACCCAAAATTAAATTGAATTTACCAACACCGCGAGACATTCCGACACCAGAGAAAACATTTGCGGGTAGATTAGTAAGCCTGGTGTTTACCGTTCAGCCGGCCCGGTTCTATGGGGGTGCATAGGCATGCATTGCACCTGAATGTTATGCACCCTCTTTTCAAAAAAGAGAATGGAGCGAAAAATACAAACAACAAATTGTGTCAGGTGCGCGTGACCTGGGGGGTATACTACGAAGCAGGATTTTCGCTTAGCCGGCTAACTTCAGGGAAAACTCGGGGTTTCCGGTCCTACGAAGCTGGTTCTCTTTTTAGCAGGCTAGATCTCCATGGTAACTTATGCGGTGCGGCTAACCTGCCCCGGAGCAGGTTAGGTTGCAGGCTAAGAGCTCAACTCAGTGAAAGCACTGCCTGCTGACCAATCAGAGCTCAGTGTGCGGAGTTTAAAGCGATCAAGTCATATTACAGGAGAAAGGAAATACAGAAAAGCTGCCGTTGGAGGAAAGACGGCCGGCAAAAATCACTGACTGTGTGAACGTGAACATTAATAGAATATCACCTCCAATCTTCAGAGCAATCCAACTATTATAACATTAGCGTTAAGAAAGCTTACTTAAATATCTGCCACAACATAAGTAACCGGATCAGAGTAACATTAACATTACAGTCCGTGGCACATCACATAATAATGTATCATATATTTCCTTATCTGAGTCAGCTGAGCCGTATCTGGCTGTGGAGCACTCACAATGTCACATACTGTATGCAGAAGTATTATTTTAAGCAACACATTAAGTTGACGAAACACTCGAAACAAATGTAATTAAAGTCAGATTCACTGGTGTCTTAGACGAGGCAGTGATATCATAAACCTGTTAATGTACGCATTCAAACACTTTTTCTGTTACCAGCTGTATTCATCTTGCAGGTGCAGCTATGTGGCTTTTATCCTGGATAAAGTGTAAGTCATGGATGTTTAAAGTGTAACTTCTTCATATTTGTCTAATTATATAGTTGACTTTTCATTCAGGAAGTATGACGCGCTGCGCTGTCAGTACGCTTGTCCATGTTTGTGATTGGTCGAATGCTCCAAATGCCACCCCTTTCATGTGAACGCGCACCTAACTAGATAGGGCATGGCTGGGTTGAGCGATCCACTTGATAACCCGTGTCGTAGTATCGTTTAGCGAGAGCGCGTATGTTTTGGATTAGGCCAACCGGCTAACTCAAACATATCCAGGTTAGGTTGAACCAGCTTCGTAGTACAGGCCCCAGCTCCGCTGCGCGTGTATCATTTCCAAAGTGCTTCCACATTAGTGACACACATCTGTGGATAATCATTTATACGAAAATAGTTAAAGCAACCATCACTAAACGCCAGCAACACTGCATCTACTGCAGACAATAGCAACAGGTCAGATGGGGACGTTACGTTACCTGCCGTTGTGGACACTAGCTTACTCCCGCCTGACTTTCTGCCCTCGCCCCTGGAGCTGCAGTCTTCTCGCCCGAAAGGCGGTCATTTTGCAGCTCGTGGTATTAAAATAGACAATGGCTAGAATATTCATGTAAAAATAGTGCCATATTCTGCGATGTCTGTAGAAATGTTGGGTCTAAAATAATGCATACAATAGCACAGATGCTTTCACCACGAATGGCTACAAAAATATTTCATATATCCCAAGCTTATCAACAAGCTATTGCAGCTGAAATGTTCTCCAGTCAACCTCACATGATGATGTGATAATGATGTGAGTTTTCAAGCGCAGTAAATAATCTCTTCCCAGAGTATATGATGGGACCAAGGTGATGATGTACATGGGTTTAATAATACTTTTGCCTTTCAATGTTTGCCATTTCAAACCATGAGCTGGTTCAAATAATATTTGCCTTGATTTAAAATATGTTCTCATTTGTTTTATCAGTACAGTTTTTAAGCTTTTGTGCTTTTCTTAGCCATAGTCCGGTTTGGAATGGATGAAATATTTCAGGATTGCACTTTTAACTTGAAATGTTCTCACTTGCTTGGTTTCAAAACATAATACATGCCATAATCTGTTCATTGGGGACCATAACATCAATGCTATTTTTCATTGCTGTTGCCGGCCGCTATTGTTCACGTAAACCTACTACTGCTGCACCCCCTGTAATCTCAGATGCACCCCGAGTCATTTTGTTCTGGAACCGGGCCTGCCCTTCAGGCTCATCAAGATCCCTCCGCTTCGTGTCGGGTTCCCTGATCAGCCTGTCGGGTGTGCTTTTCCCCATAATGACCGCCTCGCTGCACATTATCCCGTTCATTACACAGCCATATACTAAACAAATAACCGAGCCCATTCCGTGTTCCTGTTATTGTTTACTTCCTCTCTGCCTTTTTCTGGTGATTTATCTGATGTCCAGCGCTCCGTCTTTTAACCTCTTTTCCTTTCTCTTTCTTGATCCTCCTTAGCAACCTTCATTATAGTCCTTGACAGTGGTCTGTACTACTGGATTAACAACGTGTCACATCGATCAATCAGCGTAGACTACTCAACTAAGCCGTGTAATAAAAGTTGTTAGTAGCCTTAATGGCCTACACAGTTGTTATGCTATACCATATTGCCCTTCACTGGATGAATAATGAGCTGCGCTAAACTACATTTTAGCATTTAAAGTACCTAGCCATTTTTTTGCGTTTATTTTTGGTAAAGTAACTCAAAAGTAACATAAAAGTAGTGTAACTCATTACATTTCAGAGACAGTAATATTTTAATGTAAGTTAGCAAAGACAGTAATAAGTAATATTGTATTACATTTTGGAAGTAACTTGCCCAACACTTGGCGCCACTATCAAACACAGTGGGGGGACCTTTAGTGTTCAACTATCAGGGAGTCCCATTGACTTGCATAGAGCTCCCTGAACGTTGGTAATAGACGAGTTGTGATCGCGGAGAAACACTCACTTAGCCTTATCTTTTCTCAGGCTCTGAGTGTGTGGCGAACTGTGTGGCAAACAGCCTGGCTGTGAGTTTATGTGTGTGCTCAGGGCAGGCTGAGTTCCGCAGTTTCTCACAGTCCCCACGCAGCAACCAGGAAACGACACCAGTAACCCAGCTCACACTGTCCGCTCCTCGAGCCTCAAAGGGCGGAGCAGCGAGCCCCGCAACATCCCGCCAACACGGCACCCAGACCCAACGGCGTCCTAGCAAGAAGTGCGAGGAACCTATTGTTATTGGTGGAATTATTCTTATTCTGCTGGCGTTTCCTGTTTTTGAGGGCTTTAGGACGCTTCAAAAGTTGTATAACTAGTGCCACCTATGTGTAAATAATCTTGGAAACATTTACATAGTCGCACCGTTTGTCTGTTTGACCTGAAATGTTGTACACTTATCTGGGTGAACCTGCTCTACATTTGGTCCTCTTGAACCTCTAAGCTTCACATTATGCTAATTTTAAATTATCATAATGTTCAAAACAGTTAAATTACAATCTTTTGTTTTTCGACACCAAACTTAGTATACAGCATCGGTGGAGGGTCACACAGATTACCCTAGGAAATGAGCATGTTCAGTCAATAAATATGGCCGCCATTAATCAAAACGTATTTGCAAAAAGTTGGGGCTTAGAAACAAATGCTCATAACTCATCAACAATGTATCCAAATATCACATATTTTGGTGGATAGGTTCAGTCTGCCTTGGGGAATAAGCAAACAAAAACATTTTCATTTTGGAATATAGGGGGTGCCAAAAGCACCACAAATGTATAACTCAAGCACGGATGGACAAAATAATATATATATTTTTTTGACATACTCTGGGGGTGACTATGAACTGAGATTTAGAGTGTTGCAACCAATGCAGAACATGGGCGTGGCCTATGCTTTTTTTTTTTTATTGCGGTGGCATAAAATGAGCTTCGTACGCAAAACTTGGGACACACGTCACAGCCCATGCCATTTTTGAGAATGTAGAAAAAACTAAATCTTAATTTTTTGTTAAAATAGCTCAGTAGCGCCCCCTATTGTGTGGTAGTCATATATAGTTTCTCCGAACTTCACAAATGTTGGCACAGACATTCCTCATGGAATTGCGGACATTTTTGTAATTGGCTTCGATTAGCCCCGCCCCCGAGAAAGTTGGTCTTTTGGAAACATTTGCATTTTTCACGCATTTTAAGCACATTTTTGCGAACTCCTCCTAGGGAAAAGATCGAAAAAATTCACTCCATGACAAGTTCAGCCCATTTCCAATGTGATGTTAATTTGCGAAGGAATAGTTGATGTAAGGGAAACTTCTGTAGCAATGGAGAGTCAGGAGTCAGAGAGACACGAGGAGAGTTGGAGCTTTGATGTCAAACACTGGTGGTTTAAGTATTGGCCCGGAGAATTCACAAGACATGTCACGGGCCACGATTTGACCACACGCTTGAGATGCCACAATAAATTCTGCAGCGCCTCTCTCTCGATAGCCCTTTTAACTAGTTCAGAGAGTAAACAACATATTTGGGGAGATAGACTAAACAGCTGGGCACCCTGAATCACTTGCATCTGACCCTTAATGGCCTCGAAGCCAGCATTCCCACAACCATAAACCATTTCGGGACCGAGAGTTGACCGGTCATAAACTGGTTTATCAAGATAGCTGGAGCCTCCCATTCCTTAAAGGTCCCATGTCATGGCAATTTCCACTGATCATAATTCCATTGTTGAGGTTTACTAGAATAGATTTATATTGTGCAATTTTCCAAACTCACATTGGTTTCTCATACAGCATCTCTGTAACTTTGTGTATTCACTGAATTTCACTCTCTGCCTTTAACGGCTCGTTGTAGCTCCAATAGCCCCAGCCCCCACCCTCCCTGCGAGCACAGTGTGCTCTGATTGGTCGGGACGTTGTGAATCGCGCTGAGCTCCGTGGAGGTGTGGTTTCCTTGTTTAGCGACAGCGAAACACAGCCAAACTCATCCTCGGCACACACAAAGTCACAGCCGAAGTAAAAACAATAAGTGTGGCTTGATATTGAGTAAGAAAAAGGTTGATAAACGCTGTGAGAATGGGTCTGCAGAGACAATTTCGCCACGAACCCAACTGTATGTTATCAGCCTGCAGCCAGGGAGGAGAAATCAGCAGAGCTGCCTGCACTGAGTGTGTGTGTGAGGAAGTCCGTGGATTGTTCAATTTGGACCAATCAGCGAGGGCTTAACGTAACGGCTCCACGGATTGGTCCATTTGGTTCCGGGTACCGCAAGACCGTATCGCGTCATAGCTCTGGGCGCGGCTACTCGCCATTCCTATGTCACGATACCCAATAAGTAAACAATGACGTATCTCCAACGAGGCGTTTTGCGGGAGGTATTTTCTGTGTTAGAGTTTTACTCCTTACAGGGTGTACTTTGAGGGTTTTGACTCTGCACACCGTTTACATGCATAAAAACCTTCATAACACACAAGGGGACGGGTAATAACAGTAAAAGCATGACATGCGACCTTTAAGAGAGATAACAGACTCGGGGTTGGTCATAAACGTCAACAGACAAAAAGGTTAGATATCTTAGGAGTAAAGGAGAATTATTCCCTCATAGTTGATCGCTCAAACGAGGAGCTCGTAAGCTAACGGAGAATGTACCATTTTTGACGATTTACATGTCACAAATTACTCCAACCTACTCGCATATAATTTTTCAGATAATCACGAAACCCTGTAGACACATTGCTCTTATGATTGCAGACATATTTCAAATTTTCTTCCATTAGCCCCGCCCCCCAGAAAGTCGGCCATATTGAAGAATGTGCGTTTTTCAAGCATTTTAAGCATATTTTTGCAAACTCCTCATAGGGAAATGATCGGAAAAATTCCAATTCAGGAAACGTTCAGCCCATATCCAATGTGATGCTAAATTGCGAAGGAATAGTCGATCGCTCAAACGGGGAGCTCGTAAGCTAGCGGACAATTTACAATTCTTTACGATTTACATGTCACAAATTACTCCAAACTACTTGCATACAGTTTTTCCGAGATTCACGAAACGCTGTAAACATTGCTTTTAGGATTGCGGACATATTTCAAATGGTCAACGCGAGGCGTTGCAGAGGCGCCGGGCAGGAAGTGGACCGGTCAGAGCACCCGGCCCATCCCCAAAATAAACTAATTTTGCAGACCCTATCCCTCCGTAGTCTTTCAAGTAGGAGGAGAAATGCCAGCGCTCTCCTCCGGTTTACAGGCACTGTGTAAATTATATATATAGAATAATTATGATGATGAATGCATTTTTTTAACACTAAAATACAGCAACACGTCTTTGAGTCATGTCGTTTATAACTGGAATATTACAATATTATTAACTTTGTCTGTACAAAGTAGCCTGTCCAGGAAATATGCCCAAATCAACAAAAGCTGCGAGCCGGAAGGCAAGACGCTCCGCTTCTGAAACGCGCCCGGTAGGGCATGACGCCGGAGGAGGCCGGACCAAAACCGCGACGCAGAAGGACCTGGTGGAATCGAGGGGTAACGGAGAACGTAACATTTTTGAAGTAAATTCAGATTGAACATAGTAAAAAAAAAACAAGTGAAATTCAACCTTTTTTTCAGAGAGATTAAGAAAAGAAAACCCACTTCTGGGGTCATTTGGGTGCATTTTCCATATCTCTGGCCCCCTCGATTTTGATGATTGACATCTCTTTTTAACCGTTAGAGCCAATAGAATCGAGGGGAATTTACTCAAATCCATCTAAACATTACACATTGGTGAATGAGTGATACATAGCCAAAATGCCCCAGAGCCGGAAGCTGCGATACACTCTGGTAGCTATCATTATTAGCTAATATGAAATCTCCATTATTGACATAAAAATTGAATGATGGATTATTAGGAATAATTTAAAAGTGACACAGACACATTGGATTAACCTATGGATTAACCTTCAGCTGCGTTTTTATTGTTTTAATGCCATTGAAAACGACTTTTGATCAGAATAACAGCTAAGGTGAGGCGATCTCCCGTGTTTGCTCCATAATGCTACGTGGTGTGATGTCTGGGTTTGCTTCCCCTGTCGTGAGTTCTGATCGCTCAGTGATGATACTAATATCTGTAGAATCTGTGGAATCTCAGCTTTAATCGGATATCTTGTATTTGCAGTTACGATAAATAATAAGGGTATTTTTACCTTGAGTTCTGTGCTAAGTGCGTTAGCATTTTTTCGCTCAGGGTTCATTTAGACGCTTCTTGTGAGACTTGTGCTTTGTTTTGGTAAAGATTGTCCGTATCTTCAGTTAGCTGAGTTTCTTACCGTTAAGGGAGTATGACCAAATAATGTTTGTTTACAAAGGTTGGGACCCACTGGTCTATCTTAATCCCCTCTCTCGGCTGTGTGTCTGTGTATTCAGCATGATGTCTGCAGGAGGCACTTAGAGTAAAGTTGTTATATACAGGGGTGCACATAACTTTTTTGCCCTGGTTCTCAACACCTGGAGATGTTGCTTGGTGTGCATCCTCTGTATCGCGAATGTCAACGGGGGGGGTGGTGTGCTAGTGAGCTGTTCGCCCGTGCCTCGCAGCAGAGAGCGCATAGAGCAGACTCTTCATGCCTCTTACCAGTTCTTATGCAGCTCGCAAATATCTCCTCTCTTTTCTATCTCTCTCTTCTCTCATCTCTCTCTTTCTCTTTCAATGTTGGTGCGCAAATGCACTTTTTTCAAATGATCCGGTGCTCCTTTTTTGGCGGTGGGTGCGTCTCTCTGCGCACCAGTTATGTGCAGCCCTGGTTATATATAATGGCACTGTTCTAGCAGTTAACACTTAAGGCGAGACACGGCAGGCAAAAACATCGTTTTTCAAGCACTGGTCAATTTTGAGATTTTGTGCTATTTTGATTCTATAACATGTTTTCTTTCAGGCTCTTGGAAGGAAAATGCACATTTAAGTGTTTATTTCACTATAGTTTGTCTATTTGCGTCAGTAGATTTCTTCTAAATTCACCAAAAGTTAGCATTCTAACGTAACATAAAGTACCGCGACCGCTGTGTGCACCATGTCATCAGAGATATCGTTGGAAAGCTGTTTCTCTCCTGCACATCAGATCCAAATATAGTCGTTTCCTTTGTATCAGCAACCAACCGTGAAAGTACAAAGGGGTCTTCAACCAAGAAACTAAATCTCATTGGCTGGTGTCAATTTCTGACAAAGTGATTCGTTCAGATGCGTCACGTGGTGTGCCAAAACACTTCCTGGTTAGCTTTCCGCTAGAAATGTAAATCTCAAAATGGCAAAAGAACGGCGAAAAAAACGTTTACAGAGAAGACGACAACAATTGTCACTTGCATGAAGCAAGGTTATACAAAAAAGAAATGCCCCCGAACATGAAATACCTTCACGGAGTGCGTTGATGCGTAAGCTGTCATCCAAAGAACAGGAGGGTTTAGCTAGCGCCTCACTGCAATCTTTAAAGGTCGTTTTGTCAAAATGAGTTTTTTCTCCTACTCTGAGTTCGAAATTTCTACTTCAGTACCACGTAGATACACCAAACCTTCCAGTTATATTCCTATCAATATTATGAAGGCTTTTACAGAAGGGTTTGTTCATATATCATTCATAGCCTAAATTATACAACATTGTATACCTAAAAACATGGCAAAAATTGATATTTTAGGGCTGTTGACAGTATTTTCTGATTTATGGAGTGATAAAAAGAGATATCCAATATCCCTTCTGTAAAAGCCTTAGACACTAATATGACTACAAAATGAAACAAGAATTTTGAACCTCGCTTTATCCAAAGTTCAGATTTCGATTCCTGAAATGTGTTAAAATATGCACATATTTAATGAGATAATGGCTAATTTGCATATTTAAACATGCTATTTCAGAATACTTGTAATACAAAAAACAATTGCCTTATTGTAAGTAATTAACTGGAGATATTTCTAGCTGATACCTTTAAGTTAAAAAAGATACCCTGTTCACCTGGGGTGTCTCGCCTTAAGAAAGAACATGTCAAGCTATGTACTGTATCAGAAACAATGTGCTGCGTGTTTTGGGAGTAATATGGTCTGTGTTTACATTAGCAAGCATGCTAACACTCAGAGCTAACTCTGTACTTGAGAGAATATGTGTAACGTAATGCCGCCGGTGAACGCCGGTGAAGATGGCCGCATTGTCTTTTGGCTCCTCTTCAACTTTGCCCTTTTTCGTATTTTGTGCGTGTTTATTTACTTACAATAAATTAAATAGTCAGGCTGGAAAACAGAGCTCTCTCTCTCTAACTATCTATCTATCTATCTATATATATATATATATATATATATATATATATATATATATATATATATACATATACATACATACATACTTACATACTTACCAGTGACGTGCGGTGAGCTTCATGGCTGGTGAGGCACTGACTCTTTCTGAGTCAGATTTACAAATATTATATTTTGACCTTAATCAAAATATTCGGTTATTTTCAAAAGCTTTTTTAGTCTGATGCTTCGATTCATTTTAAACAGACCATTCAACAAAAGTATACCCAAAATCTAAATATTGGATTGTTATTTCTTAGTAAGATCCCATTTTCATTACAATTGTGGTCTTACCTTGACTTGAAGATTAAGTCCATGCTATCTTTCTGGACAACAATCTCTATTCGTTTTTTGTAAAAGTCCTCCTTATCTTCCTGTAGTTTCAAAAGTCTAGTTTGTTGTTTATGTCTACCGTCTCTGCATAGAATAACAGTAGCAACAAGAACCTGTGGGCTCACGTGCGCCCCCTTCAGTGCGACAGAGGTTATGGCTGCCTCTCCTGCTGCTTTTTTCATTGCCGTTATATGATGAGACCAGCGAGCCTAAATATCATATATACGTTAAATAAGTTATTTAGAGACTATGGATGGCGAGGATAAATTTAATAAAGGGATCTACAAACATTACATTGGTGACCTAGAGTGAGATGGTAACAGGCATGCGCTTAGGGCCCGCTTTCCAGCCAGTTTCTGTGGGGTGACACATTCTGAGGTGAGGCAGAGCTCATCTGTGCCTCACCTCACCCCACAGTAACTGGCTTGAGCGCGCTCACAAAATAAGTGCCCGAGCTAAATTAGTGCCCGCGCTCCAGCCAGTTACTGTGGGCTTACGAGAGGCAGAGCTCGTCCCTGCCTCACTTTTCATCGCTACCCGTAGTTGTAGCGGAGCTCGGCAAATTTGCTGATTTTGACTTTAAAAAGCGATTGGAATCATACATTAATCACACTTACATCATAGATCAGTGGAGACATTTTTATTATTATTACTATTTAGTTTTTCTTTAGTTGATTTTCCGTTACATTGGAGTATGACAGGTGAGGCTCTGCCTCCCCTGACTGCACGTAGCTGATACATACATACATACATACATACATACATACATACATACATACATACATGCATACAATGGGGCAAAAAAGCATTTAGTCAGCCACCAATTGTGCAAGTTCTCAAACTTAAAAAGATGAGAGGCCTGTAATTTTCATCCAAGATATACCTCCACTATGAGAGACAAAATGAGAAGATAAAAATCCAGAAAATCACATTGTCGGATTTTTAAATAATTTATTTGCAAATTATGAAAAATGAAAATAAGTATTTGGTCACCAACAAACAAACAAGATTTCTGGCTCTCACAGACTGGTAACTTCTTCTTTAAGAGCCTCCTATGTCCTCCACTTGTTAACTGTATTAATGGAACCTGTTTGAACTCATTATCAGTATAAAAGACACCTATCCACAACCTCAAACAGTCACACTCCAAACTCCACTATGGCCAAGACCAAAGAGCTGTCAAAGGACACCAGAAACAAAATTGTAGACCTGCACCAGGCTGGGAAGACTGAATCTGCAATAAGTAAGCAGCTTGGTGTGAAGAAATCAACTGTGGGAGCAATTATTAGAAAATGGAAGACATACAAGACCACTGATAATCTCCCTCGATCTGGGGCTCCACGCAAGATCTCACCCCGTGGGGTCAAAATGATCACAAGAACGGTGATTAAAAATCCCAGAACCACACCGGGGGACCTAGTCAATGACCTGCAGAGAGCTGGGACCAAAGTAACAAAGGCTGCCATCCGTAACACACTATGCCGCCAGGGACTCAAATCATGCAGTGCCAGACGTGTCCCCCTGCTTAAGCCAGTACATGTCCAGGCCCATCTGAAGTTTGCTAGAGAGCATTTAGATGATCCAGAAGAGGATTGGGAGAATGTCATATGGTCAGATGAAACCAAAATATAACTTTTTGGTAATAACTCAACTAGACGTGTTTGGAGGAGAAAGAATGATGAGTTGCATCCAAAGAACACCATACATTACCTACTGTGAAACATGAGGGTGGAAACATCATGCTTTGGGGCTGTTTTTCTGCAAAGGGACCAGGACGACTGATCCGCGTAAAGGAAAGAATGAATGTGGCCATGTATCGTGAGATTTTGAGTGACAACCTCCTTCCATCAGCAAGGGCATTGAAGATGAAACGTGGCTGGGTCTTTCAGCATGACAATGATCCCAAACACACCGCCCGGGCAACGAAGGAGTGGCTTCGTAAGAAGCATTTCAAGGTCCTGGAGTGGCCTAGCCAGTCTCCAGATCTCAACCCCATAGAAAATCTTTGGAGGGAGTTGAAAGTCTGTGTTGCCCAGCGACAGCCCCAAAACATCACTGCTCTAGAGGAGATCTGCATGGAGGAATGGGCCAAAATACCAGCAACAGTGTGTAAAAACCTTGTGAAGACTTACAGAAAACGTTTGACCTCTATCATTGCCAACAAAGGGTATATAACAAAGTATTGAGATGAACTTTTGTTATTGACCAAATAATTATTTTCCACCATAATTTGCAAATACATTCTTTAAAAATGGGATTTTCTGGATTTTTTTTTTTCAGGCTGTGGAGGCACAGAAGGACCAGGAGCCCTGCTTCTTTTGTTTTAAACAGGGCAGATGTGTTCAAATCCTTTAAAAGGGTTAACCCACACAAGGCTCCTGGACCTGATGACATCCCTGGCTGTGTTCTCAGGGTGTGTGCAGTTCAGCTGGCAGAGGTGTTCACAGACATCATAAAAGACCCCCAACACCCCAGCCACAAACTGTTCAGTCTGCTGCCGTCTGGCAGGCGTTACCACAGCATCCTGACAAAAACCACCAGATTCAGAGACAGTTTCGTCCCACAGGCAATAAGACTGTTAAACACCTGAACTGCTGAAACAATTTCACAACATTCATCTGCTACTTAGTAATTATGTATCTATTATCTAATATATCATTCCAATAACTTGTATATAGACTCGTATTGCACTATTCCACTTTTTTTTAGAACTATTTTTCTTTTGTATTACTTTTGATATAATATTATTTAATATTGTCTGCTTATCTGCTTATTGTGTTGCATTGTTGGAGAAGGCTGTGACCTAAGATTTTCAACGACATAATTACTGTAGCTATGTTAGTTTGACAATAAAGAACCTTGAAGCTTGCGGTAAACCCTGCGAGAGAGAAAGGTTTGAGCTCCATACTGTTTCAGAAATAATGCTTGAAGTGGTTTGGAACATAATATCGCATTTAATCACAGCAGCATTGAGCTGAGTTTCTCCCGGTAGAAAACTCTCTTAGCAGGGAAAGCTGCATGACGCAGCAAAGGGGCGTGGCTAGCAGCAGCTAAGGTTGGAGAATCAGCCTTTTTGGAACAGGGCTGTAATAGAGGGGTATGAGGCATGGCTACAATGGGTGATCTGTTTGGTATTTTAAGCAAAATACTTCAGACATGTTTTGTATATGTATGGCCCTACAATATATTCGTAGTATTACCATTCTATAGGCGTAGTGTAGCTTTGAACAATCCCAAATACAATTCATTGTTTACATTGCAGCTAGTGCTAAACCAGAAGAAAAAACCCTTTTGGATTTTAACTGGATGTGGAAAGGGGCTGGGCTACATAAGGTGAATTAAGCCAACAGAAATACACAATAGGTGGGACTAAGAAAGATGATATTAAAGTATAAAAGGCATTAATTAGGGCTGCAAAATGTCTCCCATTCTTAAATGCTAACACTTAACCGTTTTTTCTGACTGTGTGTTTCCTGTTTCCTGCAGACGTCCAGCAGCTGGTGGTGGTTAAAGAAGAGGTTCTCCCTGACCAGCAGGAGTGGAGCACCAGTCTGGACCAGGAGGACCCAGAGCCCCCCCCACACATTAAGCTGGAACAGGAGGAACTCAGGATCAGTCAGGAGGGAGAGCAGCTTCAGGAGCTGGAGGAGGCTGATATCACCAAGTCCACTTTCACTCCTGACCCTGTGAAGAGTGAAGATGATAAAGAGAAACCTCAGTCTTCACAGCCTCATCAAAGACAAACTGAACACATGGAAAAAGAAGCTGATGGAGATGACTGTCGAGGACCAGAACCAGCCAGGAACTCAGATCCAGAGAGCAGTTTACAACCAAAGACTGAGGACGACACTGGAAACTCTTCTGAACCTGACACTGAAGACTCTTGTGAACCTGACACTGAAGACAGTGCTGATTGGAAGGAGACCAGAGAACCTGCATCAGGCTCAAACTCACTGAAAAATAGACATGAATCCGTCAGTGATCCAAGATTTAGTGCTGAAAAGAAACCATTCAGCTGCTCAGTCTGTAAGAAAGCTTTTGCACAGAGTGGAAATTTAAAGAGACACATGATAATCCACTCAGGAGAGAAAGCCCACAGCTGCTCAGTCTGTAAGAAAGCTTTTGCACAGAGTGGACATTTAAAGAGACACATGAGAGTCCACACAGGAGAGAAAGCTCACAGCTGCTCAGTCTGTAACAAAGCTTTTTCACGGAGTGGACATTTAAAGAGACACATGAGCACGCACACAAGAGAGAAACTCTTTAGTTGCTCAGTTTGTAAGAAACCTTTTTCACAGAATATAGATTTAAAGATACACATGAGAGTCCACACAGGAGAGAAAGCACATAGCTGCTCAGTCTGTAAGAAAGCTTTTTCATGGAGTGGACATTTAAAGAGACACATGAGAATCCACACAGGAGAGAAACGATACAGATGCTCTGTCTGTGCGAAAGCTTTTTCACGGAGTGGACAATTTAAGGAACACATGAGAATCCACACAGGAGAGAAACCATACAGATGCTCTGTCTGTACGAAAGCTTTTTCACGGAGTGGACAATTTAAGGAACACATGAGAATCCACACAGGAGAGAAACGATACAGATGCTCTGTCTGTACGAAAGCTTTTTCACGGAGTGGACAATTTAAAGAACACATAAGAATCCACACAGGAGAGAAACCATACAGATGCTCAGTCTGTAAGAAAGCTTTTTCACGGAGTGGAAATGTAAAGAAACACATGATAATCCACACAGGAGAGGAAATATTCAGCTGCAATGTTTGTGACAAAAAAAATTAAATGGCATTATAATATCAAAAGACACAAGTGTGTTGGTTGTCAGTCCTCACAGCTTAATGAAATTCAAACTGAGGATAACTGAGAGGCAGAACCTCCAATCAGCAGCTCAGCTGAACACATGGAAGGTTTCTCATTTCTCTGATTCCCCTCCTCGACTCCTATCCTCGTGTCTTAGTCCCGCCTACAGGAGATTTAAGCAGAGGAGTCGAGGAGGGGAACCTAGGAGAGAGGAGGGGAAGCAGCAGGCGGCTAAAGAAATGAGAAATCCTCTCCTCTGAGCAGTCATTTTAAAGAGACGTCCGTTAATGATGACTGGAGGCACAGCACTCTGTCTGATGGACAGAACTGTGTTCATGACGACTTATATATTTTCTTTGAATTCATTCACAGTGCGGTATAATGAGACAATGACGGGCTACAGATGCGGACATATATACACACACATATACATGTATATAAATATATACAATACCTTCAACATGGCGCGCTGAAAACCGTTTCCGGGATTCGAGGAGTCGAGGAGGGGAAATTATAGAAATTTGAAAGCTTCATGGAAACAGAGGCTGATGGAGAAAACAATGAATTAGTCTTATAACAGTTCATAAATTGGAAAAATCTGCCTGACTGGATCAACATTTTTGCACAACATTCATATAAGACTTAAATGAACTCCATCTTTATCAGCTTAAGTGGACAATATCTTTAATGTCTTTGTCATCCTGATATTCTGATTTATACGTTAACCACTGACTGTTGATGAACCATTTTATTGTGGATTGAGGGCTCCAAGTTTCCATATAGAGATATAGGATGATTTGATGTATTGTTCTTTATTTCTAAATGTTTTGTATCATTGCCATCCTTTTAAAGGTGGAGTAGGTCATTCACTTCAGAAAACCTTTTTGCTATATTCCATGGAATGCTCTTAACAGCCCGATAGCAATGCATACATTAAATACTTTGACAATAAATACATAACATTTTTTAATATATGGCGCTGTAAAAAGCGCGACTGATGGTCTACCTTCCTGTCAGCCTTCCATCTCGTGCACAAACTTATCTCGGGCCAACATTGGTCATGTGCGCGTTCGTGTGTGTTGGAGGAGGGGCTGTGTAAGGAAGTCTGAAGGAAGGGGCAGATTTTTTTCGGCTGCATACTTTCAAATTCTAGTGCACTCGAGCTGGTTTCTCTATTCTTACCTACCCTACCTTTTTAATGAGCCCTGTTTTACACAAATGTACCTGTTATCTGACTGTTTTTGCTTCTGTATCTGTAAGGGAACACATTTTTCTATTTTGTATCCTGATGACCTAATGCCGTTACATGTAACAGTGCATGACATTAAGGATTTTGGGAGATGGCCCTGTGTGCCATCTAAGCTAATTTACAGATGGCCCTGAGCCCAATAGAGATTGCCCTGAAAAATGCGCGCGGACGAAATGACGCACGAAGGGTTTGGGGGGCCTGCCCCTAGAACATTTAGATTTTTGCAGGTCTTCGATGCTGTCTGGTGCGTTCTCCAGACTGAATTATAAGATGAACCACCACAATATTATATTGTAGGTTACAATTTCAATTGTATTCTTCATTTCACTTGTTTGTTTGTTCTTGTTTGTGTTTGCTCGCTTGCATGCCCTGCATAGCTATAAGAAACACTTAAGTTGTTGGTCAAGACACTTTCCATCTGATGAAGGCAAATGCCTTCCCAGATGTAAAATAGTAGAAAAACATTACATTCAGTTATAACTGCCAAAACAAACATTATTTACACTATTATGGCCCCTGTTAAAAATGTTTGTAATGTTATCTACTGTAATTTGGTCGAACGAATGCCTCCTCATCCGGAAGCTGACCAAGCAGCAGTCGAGAGGAGCCGAGCGCATCCGCGAAGCACACAAAATGGCGACGTCAGAGTTCCCGTTAGCCGGCAAATCTAAATCTCTTCGGTCAAAATGTCCGGTCAAAATAATTTCCCTTTAGGCAATACCGCTTCAGTTGCGCCACTGATGTGACAGACAAGAAGAGTATGTGACAGACCAGAATAGTCAATTCTAATGTCTAACACTTAATGTGGAGAAAGAGATGTCCTGTATGGGTTGATTGTGCGTTGATCTGTTGGTTGCCTCGGGGTTCCGGTGGGCATGTAAACAAATGCATAATGCTGCGCTATACTTTGTGGCCTCACCCAGTTGCATCGCGACACTTATTGTTTAGGTGTCTTTTAATAAGCAGGTAGTTATATCATTAGCTAGAACTAGCTGGATCTGATCGATATGGACATAAACGCGAGTGAAGTCTAATCTGACGGGAGAGAGAGATCAGCTGCTGCTGACGAGTCGACACGCAGCTCTGCATGATCAAATGCAGCGGTGAGCGGACAAAACACACACTTCAGGTTAGAATATCACACGTAGCTATTTTAATTACCTCTCAAACTACCTAAACTAGTTATAGATATGTTTAGTTTTACTGTCGGGTCATTCATTACTGGATCCGCGAGCTGCATGATACTGGCATAATAGATTGCCCGATCGGGCAACCAGCAGATGAGGCTTTATTGCCCGAGCTAAATACTAGATGGCCCCGGGCCATCGGGCAGTCGTTAATGTCGAGCCCTGATGTAATATGTTACTCCCTAAGCCTGATTTCAACCACCTGCAACTGATTCGCTAATAATCACAAATGTTCATTTCTTTGACCCCCTTGACTCGACAACTTTCTTGTTTAATAATGGTTACTTCTCCTCAGGACCAAGTTCCCGTGTCCTGCCTTTAACCTGCTTATCATTTAAGGTGGACTGACCTTTACAATGGACCAGCTAGTCTTAGTGTCTTAATGCAAACGTTTTGTAAAGTGATGCTAGACCAAAAACGTGCTGTTGGGTTGTGTGCTCTGTGCAGGACGGTGTCTGTACTAAAAGATTGTTTATGAAATGAGAACTTCACTCTGTTTTTGTTGTCCAAACGACGCCAACAGAGCGATACTTCTTTCCAGCAGGTGACATAAATGTTACATCATCCAGTTCAACTGTTATCCACATATTAATGATTAAAAACAGCAATGTGTAAGATATGGCTAGTAATTTACTATTTCAACAGAATGTGAAGAGGTTACAGTCTTGAGGCCATGTCCAATATGTTTATATTTTGTTTGATTAAATCTACTGAAATGAGCATTCAATGGCTAAATTATTCTTAATTACTGTCATTACATTATGGGTTTGGATTGCAATTAGGGATGTAACGATATACCGAATATCGCGGTATCGCGGTAAATAAATTTCCCAATACCGTCGTGAGACTGACAAAATCTACCGCGATTTTTAAAAAATAATAATTTTTAAAAAAAAAAAAAAAAATTTAAAACACTTTTTTTTTTTTAAACCTTTATTTAACCAGGTGGTCCCATTGAGATCATCGATCTCTTTTTCAAGAGAGACCTGTCCAACATGGCAGCAAGTAGGTTACAACATGAAAATAAAACAGATAACACAAAAGGACATCGTATTTACAGGGCTACATTTACACACCTAGAGACATTGACAAGTACCAACCATATAGTTATATCTCGCCATGTCAATAAGCCTGCGTTAGACTTTTTCGCTGTCCGTCATTTTGACAGACAGGATCGTAAAATATCCGTCATAATCCCTTATTACCCGTCGGGTCTGAACAGTTCACGATAGAGCATGCTCGTGAACTGTCAACGGGGGGTGGGGGGGGGGCGGTGTTATGCCGTGTGTGCATGCACCTCGCGGGACGCGCACAGCGTGAAGCAAAACCTCCCAGACATGTATTGATCTGTACGGCAAAGTACGGTTTGGGAACTATATCATTTCCTTTTGGAGGGCATGCATAACACGGCATAACACCAGAGCCTCGCTGCGGGGAAACGTTGGCGCTGTTCCGAGTTTGTTCTAATCTGTCAAAATGACAGACTGCTTTCAGATTTTTCCGTCATTGTTAAATAAAATATTCGGTTAACGCGACCACTGGTGTCCCAGCAACATCAGTACCAAGCGAGAGAGTTGTTTCCAGAGCAGGGGATATTGTAAATGCCCAAACACCCCAGCTTATAAATACCTGGAAATGTGGACATTCTCATATTCCTAAAAACCTGTCTGATGATGCTGAGTGAGTGACTAGTGAGTTTGAGTTGAGTTACTTGAAAAACTAAAGTGAAACTTGATTTATTTTATTGCAGGGTCTGATTATTAAATGTCCTTGTTTATTTGTGAGATGCAGTGGCATAAAGAAAATGCTTACTTTGTTGGGTAGTACCAGTAGGTACAAAAACACTGGTTTTCTTGTTCCAGTCTGTTACTGTCACTTTGTTTTTGACACTTTAAAATACTGCTATCCTATAAAAAGGCTGTAAAAATCAGATTTATTATGTAATAAAGAAATATTTTCCGAATAAAAAAATGTTTTATTGAAAAAAAAAAATTTATGATTTTTTTTTTCTTCCCTTTATTATTCAATATCGCGATAAATACCGTACCGTGGACTTGTTATCGCGATATTATCGTACCGTGAGTTTTTGGTATCGTTACATCCCTAATTGCAATATTAGAACGCATAAAACCCAACTTTATTTCTTCTAAGTTGCAGGTGTTTTGAAGTCCGTTGTGTTTCATCTAAGCTTCCAATTCATGCTCCGATAATGCTGAAAGTATCTGTTGTATGCTTAATCTGCTCCAGTAACAAAAGTGTAATTCACTTGAGAGAGACAAGAGATAGTGGATGGATCCAGAAAATAACCAGAAGATAGTCCGTATAGAGCCTTCCGTTTCTGAAAATGATCAGAGATAGAGCTAGAAAACCCCCCCACCAAAAACCTGAATAGAGCTAGAAGATAGCCAGTATAAAGCCAAAACCCAAACCCAGTAGAAAGACAGGAAGTAGCAAAAAAAGTTTGTATTTTTTATTTTTTAATATTCAACCTGTTCTCTTAAATTATTAGAACTTCCTATCTCAACATGTATCCTTTTATTCAAATTTTTAAAAAAAACATACATTTTTCCTGCCAATTATTGAGATTGTTTCACAGCTTTTATCTTAAAAATATTTAGACTTTTTTCTTTACATATACATATACATCCACTCTGCTGGATTCTGCTCAAAATGCATGCAAACATCTCACTTTATCCATACTCCTGCAGTTGTATTGTTTTGGATTCATAGTGAGGGTTATTAGTTGTTCTGAACTGTTATTGTTATGTATTTAAGATAAAGTGAAATACCCATAAAAAAAGTCAGAAAAGAAAAGAGAAAGAGACTTGCTTTTTTTATTTCACCTTTTATACCACACTGCAAGTCTGACATTTATTAATGAGACGAATGGAAGTTACACTGCAGATTTAAACAAAGCTCAAGTCTTCCACAGCCAGAAATATTCAAGCAGAAAAATCAGTGCCAGTTAAATCAAAGTGAAAGCAATCATCTAAGACAACATTTGTGAAGTGGATAAGATCAACTCGGCGTACAAGACACATCACTCCTGTGATCATCATAATCCAGGCTCTATGTTCACATAGAGAAAGATATTACAGTGTTTTCGGGCCTATGTTGGTTAAAAGCCAGCAGAAGGCTGTATTAGTCTGGG
This sequence comes from Notothenia rossii, assembly GCF_949606895.1. Lineage (NCBI taxonomy): Eukaryota > Metazoa > Chordata > Actinopteri > Perciformes > Nototheniidae > Notothenia > Notothenia rossii. Next base: position 53,537,515 of record NC_136910.1, read on the forward strand.
AAATAACTCGTAATACATTTGTAAATTAACAACAAAGAAACAGTGATACCTTTTAAAAAAAGAAGTGTTTGATAGAGGTTCATCCAACCTTGCAAGTGGAGCAATACAAAAAATAATTAAAAAAACTTACAACATATTAATTATTTCCCCCCCAAATGTAGGAATTTAATATACTTTTGTTCTTGTTAAAGCCTGATTTTTCTGGTAAATTAACCTTACAATTCTCAGAGAATATCAACAAAATGTTTACGATTTAATCTTGCTTCTTTTTTAGGAATATTACCCTCCTCACTTTCTATTTAATTTGATTAAAAAAACAAACTACAATGGCCCTAAAACACTGCCGATAATGGAAAACCTTAGTCTTGTGTCAGTGGAATGTATGAATGAATATATATATTAAATATGGAGCCTGAGGTTTACAAAAACACAGCTCTTAATGTTGAATAGGATACGCTGCCTTCAAACACATTTTGAATTTAATCAAGCTAATATCCTCTTCAGCTAAATCCCATCTCAGTGTAGTGACAGTAATCCCTTTGGTGTTGTACCACCGTCAAATCTATCAATACATATTTGGAACAAGGACTCTTAGTCATGAATATAATTGGGTTGATTGTCAGGCAAATTATTGTAAACACATTTTCCTAATGATGTTTTGTCTCCACAGTTTGGTTGGGCTCATGTGACTCTGCTGATCGTGGTGACTCAGTCTCACCTCATCATTCACAACCTGTTTGAGGGGATGATCTGGTAAATAAACAGTCCTTTATCGTCTTTGCATAGATTAAGCTTTACCTTAATAGTTTCTTAAGTTTCTGTCTTTAAAAAGAAAATATTCCACTGTGTTTTAGCATTTCAATAAACTTTAACACTTTTCATATTATACTAAAACTACCTCATTGCAGTTAAATAAAAAAAACGGTACCGACTATCTTTACCGTGTTTATTGGCTAGAAAAATCCAAATACATTCCTACATGCCTTGTTACAAAACTTGTTTTCTCTAAGTCTCTTATTTATGAGTCTCATGTTAACTCCTTGTGCCGATTTCCTATGTGATCTGTAACGGCATTATGGCCTACATGTTTGGTTTCTTCTTCGAGCGCATCCCTCTCATCAAGGTTGGTTGCATATTATTGTCTTTCCTAATATTAGAAACTGTTAATGTCAGCAACGCTGATGACTTTAAATACAAATTAAAACTAAAGTAACAAACTGTTTTGATAATGTAAGAAAGTACAGTTATTTGTGTTAAAAATGTAAGAAGTAAAAGTAAAATGTCCTCGGAACAATAAGTAGTGGAGTACGAAGTGAAGTACCAACAAGTCCTCCAACTCAAACGAGAAAGATGTATAAGTACATTACAGTAACAAAGTATTTGTACTCCACTACTTCCCACCTCTGTCCGTTAGCTATAATACTTTTTTTTGAATTTATTTTTTGAAAGGGTGGTTTTATTATTTATCCAGTAGTAAGCAGAGTTACGACATCTCCGTTCACTCCAATGGACCATTTTTTTTTTACAGCAATGGCGGATCGCGGAGCCCTCAATAGTTCCCCGGAAGTTAGCTTGCCGCTGACTTCCAGGTAACTATTGAGGCTATCTGCGGCTAGCAGCGCAGTAGAGTTGCAGCATAATAGACCGTTCATGTTGGACTTTTAAAGGTAAGAAGACGTTTAAAGATTTATATTGCGGATATTATCAGCACATCTGAGTCAAATTAACATGTGTATTAAAGGATGTTAGTGGATTATCCCTAAATCAGTATATTTAGGGAACGTTTACAGATAACAGATTAGGCTAGGATACCGGATAAAGTTAGCAACACACGTTAACCACGAACAGCCTATTAATTCGTTCTCCTAATGTTATTTCAACCCAACGTTGTGGAATAAGAGAAAAGGGGCTTCTTAACGTGCTTTTATCCGGGGTGGAGGGAGTTCAATATTAGTTAAATATAACATTGGGGCGTGTGATTGTAGTGGGTGGAGGTGGTGAAATGAGGATATCCATCTTGGAGTTCAAGCTATTATAATATAGTTAACGTTACACAATAATAAGGAAGAGAGCTATTTTTGTGATACATCGCTATTGATATGGATTTAGAGTGCATATTTGAGATTTCCAAACAGTAAACTAAAACGTAACTTATGGGTGAGTGTTTTTAGCAGAGCCATATAATGTCCTTGTGATTCTGTTGATTATACCTGTCTGTATTATGTTGCAGCTCAGTTGATTTTGGATTGATGGCAAAGGGAGAGGGACTTAAGTGAGAGTGAAAACACAAGCCATATGCCATACATTTTTCCATACATTCACAGTAAATATTTATTCAGTATGATAGCTGTCTAACAGAAGTTAAATTCATTTTTCACTTATTCTGACAATGTACTTAACCCCAAATAAAAGAACCCAATAAAAAGAGTTGTTAAATAATAGTGAAGTCACGTTGTAATAACAATAACTCATCTCTCGAGTTTTATTTTTCAGCTTTGCCAAAAGCCACTGTGTCAAGTGTCCTTCCTGGGTTGCCGTCCGGAATTCTCCAATCTCCAATATGGCGGACCATCTAGCACATGCGCAGTACAGATCGGGCAGGGGTATGGATCGGGTAGTGACAGACGGTAATGCAACGTCCGGGCTGGATTGAGCGAGTCGGGCTGGCGTGACGTGGATTGCAGACCGGAAGAAGGAACTGAAGTCGGAGACGCGTTGCAGATAGCTCAGAGAGAACCGGAAAACTCGGAAACATACAGAAAGGGTAGCATTGGACTGTTATTTTGGCGGATTTGCATAAACTGTACATTGACTGTATCATCATGTCAACCAGCTCAGATCGTAGCCAAATAACCAATATGGAATGGATGTAATCCGAAGCCGCGAGGAAGAAAAGGGCTTTGATAGAAAGAGATAGCTCAGTAAGAGCGCGAAGTTGGTCGGATTAGGTGAAGCAGACAAGGCTAGCCAAAACAAAAAATCAAAAGTCAGTCAAAATGACAGCCAAGCAACTTTGAATAAAGAACTAGAACATGAGTGGAAAGTTAAAATATCATTCAATCAGGATGTTGGGCAGTGGCTCAGTCAGTAGGAGATTGGACTGTGAGCTGTAGGGTTGCCGATTCAAGTCCCCGACCAGACCTAAAAATGGAGTGTGGACTGCTACTTGGAGAGGTCCCAGTTCACCTCCTGCCCTAAAGGACAGCTAAGGTGTGCGAGATGCGGAGGACATGAGTATGGAAAATGTGAAATTGATGCAAAGGTTAAATGTTGTAACTGCGGAGGAGATCACAGTGCTGCGTTTGGAGGATGTGAAGTACAGAGAGAGGTGCAGAGAGTCAAGATTACAAACAACATTTCATACGCAGATCAGAAGCAATAAAGAAAATAAGGGGAACAGTAACAATCAATAAGACCCCTAGTGGAATGGAGCAGAGAATTACAATACAGTAATCTTCAAATCCAACCCCACAGCGCCACCAAGAGTAAAGAGGATGAGGATTTTCTACGAGTGAAAACATTTTGTACATTATCCAGTGCTTACTAAAATGAATACTAATGTATATATACAGGAAGGAGGTGTAATAACCAGGTGGTGCTTTACTAAAGCTGATTGGGGGAAATGTAGGATATGGTGTGGCGCGTTAAATTGTAGTTTAGGCATAATCTTTGTCTCCAATATCTTTCTAGTTACAGTTATATGCAGAGGCGCGGGAAGGTATTTTGAGTGGGGGTGCTGGACTCCAGTGAACACTATTACGGGCAATATAGAGCACGCACAAAAAAACTCCCCACACGCAAACACACAGTAAACCCGCGACTGTTACAATGAAGGCTCGATAATCAGCTCACGGCATATAGGCAGGGGTAATGTGCTATTTTTTTACGAGTGGGGAGTGGACCTCACGTCCTCTAGGGGGGTCCGGGGGGATGCTCCCCCGGGAAGATTTTTTTTAAATATTGAAGTTAAAAGCATCAATCTGGTGCACTTTGAGAGCAACATTAAGAGATTTATGGGTAGGGTTGCCAACTGTCCCGTAAAATACGGGATTGTCCCGTTTTTGGAAACGTAAGTACCTGTCCCGTAATGAACTGATACGGGACGCACCTTGTCCCGTATTTTGGGGTGGTGGAAGAATGACCGCTCGTTATGGTGATTCTCAGTCATTCGCTCTCTTGAGGACTGCGTGCGCACCTCTCAGAGCCACACACACACAAGCAGGGGGGGCTATCTTGAGCTGTGGGAGCAGCAGCATGCACGCTCAGCTCATTGGTCAATACTCATAGTCATGCAGCAGAGGAGCCAATCACTATAACGTATCGTATCTTAGCAACCGTTTCACCTCCATGCTGCTCGTCCTGCCCAACATGGAAGATGCTGCCGACGACAAGCACAAACAAAACTACCTCCTCAGAGTCCGAAAGTGATGCAAAAAACAACTTTTCTCCTCCTCCTCCGCCGAAGAAAAAGACGAAAAGAAAGAGTTACTACAGAACTGAGTGGGAAAAAGAATACGTGTGGCTAGAAAGCGTAAGGGACGATGTGCACAAGGCAAATTGTACTGTCTGCCGCCGACAATTTTCAGTTAGTCACGGAGGACTAACTGACGTTAAACAACATGCTGCAGGTGAAAACCACATGAAAACAGAGAAGCAAAGGAGAAGCCAGGGAGCCTTGACACAGTTCCTCGTTCGTCCAGCAACTCCAGAGGCTAACTTGGTATGTCAAATAAGGATGTTAATTTTGTATATGAATTTAAATTAAACCTACATTTACAAACATTTTGTTTGGTCAATTTCATACTGCTAAATGTTCAATGTAATTAAGTACCCCAACACTGATACACTGTGATATTTTTTAAACAATATATGATCAACTTAATCATATAATGATGCAAGTAGATGTAATGACTAATATTTATTCATAATCAGAGGTGGTAGAGTAGCCAAAAGTGTACTCAAGTAAGAGTATTGTTGTTTTAAAACAATATTACTCAAGTAAAAGTAAGAAGTATTTTTCATTAAAACTACTATTCACCTCCGGAGACCCAGAAATTAATTGTGTCCACTATAGAGGACACCAAGGGAAAGGAAGGACTGAAGGATGGAGGGAGGAGTGAAGGGAGGTCAGAAGGAGCTAGGGAAAGAAGGAAGGAAGGAGGAAAGATTGAAGGAAGGAAATAAGCAAGTAAGGTAGGAAGGAAGGAGTGGAAGATGGAAAGAAGTAAGGAGGGAAAGAAGGAAAGAGGGGGAAGGATGGAAGTAAAGAAGGAATGAATGAAGTACAGATTTAAGAAAGGAAAGAAGCAAGGAGGGAGGGAAGGAATATATATATATATATATATATATATATATATATATTGTATTCAAGAGGTGGGTAGAGCAGCCAACCGTATTCTTATTTTAGAACAATATTACTTAAGTAAAAGTAAAAAGTATTTTTCATTAAAACTACTCTTCAAAGTACAATTTATCCAAAAAGCTACTCAAGTAAATGTAACTCATTACTACCCACCTCTGTTCATAATAAAAAATAATGCATACTATATACAACCTATACACACTCAAACAGCTAGTATATACATGTGTAATACATATCAGGTAGTATTTGATATTATATATAATATTATATTACAATGATTATATGTATAGTGATATTTTCTTTTTCTTTTACAGGTAACTGCTGCTGAGGTAGCCCATGTTTATCACACGGTCAAACATAATTTGAGCTATAACTCATCTGATTGTGCATTCAAATTGACCCTGCAAACACTAAGTGACTCCTCAATCGCAAAAAAGATGTCGTGTGGGAAGACAAAAGCTGAGGCAGTGGTCACTGATGTCCTGGCACCAAAGGCAGTTGAAGAGGTACTCAGCCATTTGAAGAGTGAAGTGAAGCCGCTCCAGTTTTCTCTACAAACTGATGCCTCAAATAGAGGCAATCGTAAGATGTTTCCCTTGGCTGTGCAGTTTTTCACTCCAGAGAAGGGCATTGTTAAAAGGCTGATCGACTTTGTTGAAAATGCAGATGAGTCTGCTGCAGGGATAGCCAGTTCAATCCAAAGTTCTCTGGACAAAATGGGTCTAACTTTGGATCATGTGTCTGCATTCAGTGCAGACAATGCAAATGTCAATTATGGCATCCATAACTCTGTCTTCACAAAATTGAAGGAGTCCAACAGCGAGATCCTCCGTGGCAACTGCCATGCACATGTGGTCCATAACACAGTGAAACATGCCTTGGATAAGCTGTCAATTGATGTGGAAAATATTGTCCTGAAGGTGTACGGTCACTTTTCCATCTCTGCCAAAAGGAGAGAGACCCTGAAGGAGTTCTGTGAGTTTCTGGATGTAGAGTTCCATGACATTCTGCGCCATGTGGTGACCAGATGGCTGTCACTCAACCCTGCAATCAGCCGCTTGTTGGAGAACTGGACTGCGCTGAAGTCATATTTCATCAGCCTCGGTGATGAATGTCCAAGGCGGCTGCGAGAGTTGCTGAGGTTGCCTGAAGATGCAGCTGGGGTTGAAGAGGAGGCTGATCTTGCAGAGGTGTATCTCCTCTTCTGCAACAATGTCCTGATGCTTTTTGAAGAGTCGGTCAAAAAACTGGAGAGGGATGCCACCACATCTGCTGACCTATATGCCATCATGGACTCTTTTCTGAGAAAACTAATCAAGAGAAGAGATGATCAGTTCTATGGCTACCTCACCAAACAAAAGCTTCGGCGTCTCATTCCATTTGAAGCTAACCTTGCCAGGGAAGAGTTTACAGCCTTCTTAAACACTGCCATCACTTATCTGCAGAAGTGGTTCACATTCTCTCAGGAAAACTGGCTCTTTTACCTGCAGCCACTCTGTCTGACATCTGGGAACATCTCATATGAAGACATGGAAAAGATCATTGAGAAGCTACACCTAGTTGCCAGGTATGTAACTCACACACTGTACCACTTTGTACTTATTCCCTTTATACTGGCATATTATGCACACCACTTTTGTCTTGTATTAATAAAAAACAAAATTATACATAAATACTTCTCATCATACAAATCATGTCTTATTTAAATGCAAACAAATGCACGGGGCTTTTATGTGTTGTTTTTAATATAACATTTTATCAAATGAATTCAACAAGTGTCTCAGTAGTTTTTAATAATGCTACTGAACTGAATTCCAGTTTCATCTCTATTCGCAGGCTCAACCTCTCCATGGATGAGCTCTTTGATGAGTGTGTTACGGCAAACAGCCTCCTCGATCACCTCACAAAGTCAAAGGATGATTGGGAGCTGAAGGGAACAGCTGAGAGGTGGGTAGCAGTTCTCAGGGGCCGGGCAGCTGACCTTCCAAACATTCTGGCTGTGGTGTCCTTTGTCCTCAGCATCCCTTCCTCTACTGGGTACGTGGAGAGGGTCTTTTCTTTGATGAAAAATAAATGGTCAGATGTGCGGAACAGATGCTCTGTTGAACTAATTAAGAGTGAGCTGATTGTCACTCTCAATTATGAAGAGTCTTGCTCAGAGTTTTACACTGCATCTCTGGTGGATAGACAACTCCTTGCTGCTGCAAAAGGCCAACAAAAATACAAGTGGAAGAAATAGGGTTGTGTGACATCGTCTCTGGTTGTTCCATAGGCTGTTTTGGGGTTTGCCAATAGTATTTTTTTTCTGCTTTAATGTGCACACACACACACACACACACACACACACACACACACACACACACACACACACACACACACACACACACACACACACACACACACACACACACACACACACACACACACACAGGTGGTGTGTTTTTCTTTAGTTTACGATTTTGCACTAATCTACTTTTTTCTTTCAAAGAGGCCAAATATGTTTGCACTACATCTCAAACACACTGTTTTTTGTTCAGAAGGTTTATATTTGTGTTTTGTTCAGAAGGTGTATATTTATGTTTTTGTTCAGAAGGTGTGTTTTGCACTAATCTATTTTTTCTTTCAAAGAGGCCAAATATGTTTGCACTACATCTCAAACACACAGTTTTTTGTTCAGAAGGTTTATATTTATGTTTTTGTTCAGAAGGTGTGTTTTGCACTGATTTATTTAGTTATTTAAAGACAACTGTTTTGCACATTTGAAAAAATAAATGATTGAACGATAATCTGTTTCTCATGTCTCATGTCTATAACCTAACTATAACCTCACACTTTGGGTGTTTGACACAAAATTTAGACTGGAATTGAGGGGTTTAACCCAAAAATGGGGGGTTTTGCCGCACTGCCAAGATGTGTCCCTTATTTGAAACTCTGGGAGTTGGCAACCCTATTTATGGGTACATCTCTCAACACCCAGATGAAACACAACTGTGAGCAGATGTTCTTTTTCTTTATGGATATTTTACAAATCACTCCCCTTTCAAACTTTTTACTGCCATATAGTATTTCATAACTGTTTTTCCTTTATTCTCTTGTTTTTTTTATAACTATAATGATCATATGAAGGTGTGCCGCGGAAATAATCTTTTGAATAATGTTTGACCAAACCGTTTGAGTCCCACTGAGATAACTTAGACTAAAGTTAACTATCTAAACACTCAGTCCTTTAGCTCACCTGAGCCCCTCAGTCTGAGAGGAGAGCTCTCCTCCAGCTTGTTGTGGAACAAACAGCTCCGTATGTCCGTTAGTGCAGCTAGCTAACCAGATGCTAACAACACGGTCCCTGCTGCTGGCACCGGTCCCTCTCTCTCTCCCCCTCTCTCACACACACTAAATGCGCAGAGCCGCGAGCTTGAATGACACAAGCACACTTTTATTTCCATGCAACTCTCTGATTGGTCTGGTGTCTTGCCTCTGTTGCATTCACTGATAACGGGAAATGCCGTCCTTTCTAGTGTCTTGATGAGGTTCACGTAAAGCACGGTTAATGTATTATATTATTGAGGTAGAATTGTCCGGGGCTACAGAAAAAACATTCGGGGCAGGCCAAAATATTATTTTACCAACAATGTGGAATTTATTGGCTACATATTACACAGATTATGCACAGCAGGAGCAGCAATAACCGTCAAATAATAATTCAGACAGGGGAGCTCCGCACCCCCTGCCTGCCGCTAGGGGGTGCTGCAGCGCCCTCAGCACCCCCTTCCCGCGCCCATGGTTATATGTGTTCGCTACAATAATTGACATGTCTGTTCAACAGCACCACGTTGAAGTGGAAGCCGTCCTCCCGCCTGAAGGAGCTTCTGGAAGAGTCTGCAGAGGAGCTGATTAAAGAGTACCAGGTAAATGTTCTGCTTGATTTTTGTTAAAAGGTGTCTGCTGTTCTGTTTGTACATGGATATCTCTAAGTTCATCTTGCCATTATGTGAAAAACCTCTTCAGTCTCCAGTTTTTAAGTTAACATTTAGATAAAGTACATTTTTTTACATACATTTTACTGTATAATATTTATTTATATTCTCAAACTTACTCAATTTCAATGTTTAATATTCTGATTCAAAATGGGTTTTTCAGGAGAATTGATAGCTTGAGCCTAGAACCCAGTTATTTAATCAGGTTTACTTCCTGTTTGGAACAAAGCAAACATTTAATAAACTGAGCTTCCTTACTTGTTAGTTAATATAAATTCCCATATCCACACAGTAGCTAATGTGCATATGATAATAAAGCCCTTTGAACCTTTTGAAGCTTACCCCATCCCCTCTTCTTAAAAAGAACATGTAAAATCAATGGCTACTTAAATACTAAATTAAATAGCTAGCTCAACCCAATCAGTCTTAGTAAATTCACAGAAAAGTTTACAGTATTGTATGTTAACACTGATTTACATGTTTTGACAGAATGGAGGCAAAGATATCGTCGAAAATGGTCTATGCTGAGTGTCGTGAAGATCCATGTCCCCCATGAAGTTCAGCAAAAGACACCACACCTCCCAACGTGTCCATATCCATCGAGGGATCGGAGGTGCTTGATGAGTGTAAATGTTTGGTGAACGCCTGACTTCTGCTCACGGCATCATCCATGCAATGAACTTAAGTAACACATCAAAGTTGAAATACGCTTCTGTCGTTTTCAAAAATCCATCTTGAACTTAATTTCCTCAAGATTTATCTTGAAAGTCCACATGTTTGCAGAAGCAGTGGTGGAATTTTGAGGTACTTGAGAATTAACAACAAATCAAAGGGAAATATTGTACTTTGTGCTTCACTATCTTATATAGAGTGTATAAAGTATAAGGTTCTGTTTTTTAATTTACCCAAAAATTTAAATATTGTTAGAAATCCTTGAGCTATTACATTTTTGTTTGTTTATATTGGATTTTTTATTACAGGGTACATGTAATAATCAAACAGCATTTAGCTAATTATAGTTTTCTTAAGTAACATTTTCATTACCAGACTTTCACTTAATAGTAATAGAGTATTCTTAGAGTGTGGTATGAATATTTTGTACTTAACACTTGTGTTGTATTTGAAAGCTGTTACCGTTCATGGTGTTCGCGGGTCAATTTTGACCCATGATTTATCTCAGTTCAAAGCACTCAAAAATAATGACTATCATCCAATATTGTTTTAACTACATCATAACTAACTTATTATGCATTCATAACTGTACAATTGTAATTTAATTGTATGGTTCCACAACACATTACACCACATATTGCCCACGTGCATATGTGTGTTTAGGTTCAAGTGTTAGTGTACATATTCTTTGTGAAAATTGGAGTTCCCGTGGGGGAGGGGGACCAGAGGGATGGGAGACCAGGTGCATGTTCATATGCATATGTATGTTTATACAAATATTTACTGATGGATCCAAAAATCCAGAAAATTGTCAAACTAGTTGTGCATTTTATGTTCCGGAATTAAATCAGCCAAGCTTGAATGACACAAGCACACTTTTATTTCTCTGATTGGTCTGGTGTCTTGCCTACGGAGCCCCCAAGGGGACATGGAGAAGAACAAAAAAAAAAAAATGTTTTGCGAGATATCGCAAAACCTTTGCGAGATCTCGCAAATGTTTTGCGAGATCTCGCAATACTTTTGCGAGATCTCGCAAAGGTTTTCATTTCGCTCAATGTACTTCCGGGTCAGTTCAGCGACACAGAAACCACAACAATGGAGCAGTTAATCGATTTTTACTTTGAGCTTGGCTTAAAATATAAAGACATAACATCAGTGCTTGGCAATAGGCACAGGTTTATCATAAGTGAAAGACACCTCAAGAGGAAACTCCGAGCGAGGGGACATGCACGTCGACATGTATACTCTGAGCTTGCGGTCCTGGTGGATTTAATTCGCAACCAGTTGCAGTACTCTGGGCAGCTTCATGGGTACCGCTGGATGTATGCAAAATGCAGAGTGCATGGACTGCGTGTGAGGAAGGAGGATGTGCGCTTGGTACTGAAGGAGCTGGATCCCAGAGGAGTGGCATTAAGGCAAGCAGGACGACTCAGATGAAGGCGTTACTTCTCCAAAGGGCCAAACTTCATCTGGCACCTGGATTCGTATGATAAACTGAAGCCATATGGCATTTGTATAAATGGATGTATCGATGGGTATTCAAGAAAAATTATCTGGCTTAATGCCTACACAACAAGTAGTGACCCAAAGTTGATTGGGGGATATTACATGGAAGCAGTGCAGCGTTTAGGGGGCTGCCCTAGACTGGTGAGGGGCGATCTTGGAACAGAAAATGGCTATGTTCGAGGCATTCAGCGTTTCCTCGTACCTACTAGCCCAGACGGCACCCATGAAAGTTACTTGGAGGGAGCCAGCACCGCCAATCAACGAATCGAGTATTGGTGGGGTTTTCTTCGCAGAGAGTGCGCGGAGTTTTGGATGTGCTTATTTGGAGACCTCAGAGACAACGGGCATTTTGATGGTGGATTTCTGGACAAAAGCCTCCTTCAATTTTGTTGCATGGGACTCATCCAGGTGAGTTAATACATTGTGTGTATGTGCTGTGCGTGTGAGTTAGAGGAGAGAAAAAGAAAAGAGAGGAGAGAGTGAAGGACACAGACAGAGGGCGGGGTTGGTGGTTATGTGTGAATGCCATAATGTTGTTCTCTATTTAAGTTGATGCGTATGTACAGTTCTTACTAAATGTATTACATTCTTTTTAACAGGATGAGTTGGATGACACTGCACAGGTTTGGAACGCGCACACCATCAGGCCGTCGAGAAACCTGAACGTCCCCAGCGGTCGGCCAAATGTGATGTATGCTGTGCCTGACCTTTACCGGACAAGAGACTACCTTTCCCCTGTTGAAGATGAACACGTTCAACTGTGCAAAAATGAATGTGTCTTTCGGCTGGCCATACCATGTGATCCAGATGTGTACGAACTATGCCACATCTTTATGGGCGAGTCCCATCTGACTCCACCAACAGACCCATATCAGGCTGTGAACTTGTATATGCACCTAAGAGAGGCCATCAGTGCATCTCTCTAAATCATATACCGTGACATTGGAACTCACCGTCACCGCACTGCTTGTTTGTTTCTGGGAGTATATAGCTCTTATGCCTGTAGTTTCTTTCACAAAGTAGTAATGCTACTCACTGCATTTGCTTGATGAACTTAGGTCATGTGTGTGCATAGCTCATATAATTAATTTGAAATCCTATCTTTAAGTTGACTAAGAATTTAGAATATGTCAGTAAAGTCTAAGCTGTTGAATATTTTAGATTCTGTAGACACCAGTCCTGTTAAGGTGTTATGAACTGTAAGATGACTAAAATACTGCCTTGTCAACATCACTCCCCCCTTTTATATACATGTGATGGCATGACCCTGTCCTCACTGTGCAGCTCCTTCAGTGACAGGCTGCTGCACCCCCGCTGTCTCAGAGAGAGGGAGCAGCGGTCAGACTATATAACCAGTACAGCCCCTAGTAGACCCCCCCCCCACACACACACAATAACAGACTATAACACCCCCTGTTGTTAAATACCAACCATGTGCAATATATATATGCTGTTAATAACTGTGCAATATATACCTATAAACTTTTACAGGATGTGTATTTTGTAAATTGTCTAACTTTGTTTAAATTATAATTTGTTTATCTTTAATACTTTTTTATGCATGCTTCTTAGGTAACATTAAGCTGTCTTTGGCTCTTTTCTGCTGTAACAATGTAAATGTCCCCTCTGTTGGACTAATAAAGGTATTCATTGGGTGAGGCGTGTGGCGCAGTGGATATAGCCTTGTTATGGGGATCAGATGGTCAGAGGTTCAAACCCCACTGCATGTCGTTGTGTCTAGGCAAGACACTTCACCCCAAATTGCTCCTTGTCCACAGTATTGAGTATGTAAGTCGCTTTGGATAAAAGCGTCTAACCAGTAACATGTAATGTATTCTGATTCTGATGTGTTTTCGAACTGTGAAACAAAAATAGTGTGTGTGAAAATGTATAGGACTTTAGTAATGCTAGAACCAAGTAGTACGAACATCAAGTTACATGTAATTAACAGAAAACACAGTGATGCCTGTGTTGACAGGCACTTTAATGTCAGAAAGGGGTAGAAAATAACAGCACAAGCTGATCTTTTAACAGTGTGGAAATATTAATAATAATTTTGTATTTTTATCTAGTGTGAAATCCTGGCTTGCAACCCTGATTCAATTTAAAATGTGCCTAATCAGTTTGGTTTGTCAATTTATTAAGACCAATTGAGAAATAAAAAAATAAAACATTGCACATTATGTATACGTCACTTCATATGCACATCTACATACACACGATTTCTGTTTCTAAAGAAAATAGCATTGAGTTATAATTCGGTGCCATGTTAAGATGGCAGTAAATGAAAGTGATATGTTGGTAATATTATTTATACATTCTGAGGGCTTGTAATTAGAGGGTAGTCTTTTCAGGCCACATTTCACACTTTCAACATCACCTTTTTGTAAACAGGATCTAACATAACTATTTCCACATTAAATTTCAAACATTTTTTTTCTGAGAGTTATCAAAAAGGACTGACTCTTTAACACCATAACATCAACAATTAACAATTCGACCAGTGACGGACAACACCGTTTAGCTTTCTTAGCTGCAAAAAAAACACACTTAATCTCAGCCTCTAAACTGGGTTACAATCAAACTGACAAAAATGAAAACGGCAGTCATTCTCAAAGCATATTAAAAAAAAAGTAATATCCTTGTTAAAGCAGAAAATAGAATTGCAGACTGCTCATTACACGGTTCAGTGCATCAGTTGTTTCAATGAAAAAAAAAACACAAAAATATCAAATCAAAATAATATTCCAAACTGTTACTATCAGGCCTGATAATGACTGCTCTCAAGTTCAAAGGATATCCATTTCAAAGTAGTTGCTGGACAGGATATTGTCAAATTCCGTGCGAAATTCAGGGAAAGAGCTGTAGGTACACGGTATTTCAAGGATAGCTCCACAGGTATGAGCAACAGGCCTTCTGCTGAGCCCAGTTTCAGCATTAAAGCACACCCCAATTCTGTCAACACATATGACAGAAGAACCAGTGCAGAAACGCAGGATTTTTTCAGCTTTGGCTTGGTCAGCATTTTTCACATATCGTTGGAGGTGGTTGAAAGTGGTCTGTTCTCTCTGAGACAGCACCACGTTGGTTGTTTGAAACAGTTGGGACACTCTTCTGCCTGTGGCTTTCTTCTTCTCATACAGAGACAACACACTGTCCTTGTCAGGCAGTTTCAGCTGTACAAGTGACATGGGTGTCAAGAAGCAATCGACGATATACTTTGGCTCTTGGAGAATGGCTTTATGAGCCATTGTTTCGATGGCAGGCTCCATGTTGTTCTTTGCCGGTAGGAAATGGGAACCCATCCTTGTGAAAAGGTCGAGCAAGTCCTCTTCATCACTCTCCTCCATTGTGCCCTGGAGAGCCTTCTCCACAGCTGATCTCTCAACAGGAGAGAGGTAGTTGAGAAACGATGTCATCAGGATGTCTACATCAACGGAGTCGACTCCATGAATGCAGGCTAAAATGAAAGCCTTTGATAGCCTCACTGGCATGACACCATGGTCCAGTAATCCTTTCACCCAGATCCGTCCAACTGCTTGCCATTCAGCCTCACAGAAATCTGGCCTCAGCCTTGGAACTCGCTCTGCTTCCCCTTCACACGTTTCAAGAAATTGCTCCCAGAATGCAGTGTAAACCTCCCTTGACCCTCCATTATCATCAATAGCATTTTCATTTACAAAGTCCATCTTTAGAGTCAAATGTATTATGCTACTGTCCATAAATACAGCCAAAAGATCTTCAACAACCTTTGTCCTGTGAATTGATGCACGTTGCGTGCTCTCTGGATTTCCTGAGCCTTCAGCTGAGGTTGATGGGGATAGTTGGCTGCTCGAATTTAAAAGCAAATCCTGTAGTAGAAGAACGAATCATACAAACACACACAAAAAGATTGGTCAATGAATGAAGCAGAGGCCAAAATGTCCTAATTGTTTAAATGTTGAGTATGAATCAAGGTCCATATAATATTGGATTCTATGTTTTTCCCATAATGCAACTCAAAAGCTATTTTTTACAAGACCTTCTTTCCAACTCCACCACACCTCCAGTTTATAACACAGACTTTCTATTTGTTGTCTCCAATTCAAAGCCGAGGTAACACTGAAAACTTCAGTATAAAAATCATCAAAGTTACTTTTTTTATACCTGGACAGTATACAAATGTTTTACAGGCCACAGTTATGTGAAATCTTACAAGACCGGTAGTTTAAAGGATGTGTTCAGGGTTTCTTGCAGTGATGCATCTTACCTGTGCTGTTTGCACTGTATCCTCATGTATGGACACATGTGCCGAAGGCAGGCCAAAATCAGAGGACAAGGGGAGTAGTAAATCCTGCATTGGTACTCCATTCATCTCCGCACTCTGAAGGATGAATTAAGTATGTTATTAATTGACAGCAGACACTTTGAAGTCTTAGACGTTGTTGCAGACCGTAATTTACAAAAGTATTTCCGTAATAGTCTTCAACATCATCTTCTATTTAAAACCAGAAATACTTGTACGTGTTTATAAAAACTACTGCACAATCACAAGTCAAAAGGACTCTGTTGCTTTCCACTTCTACTGCAGCTTGCTAAATAACACCATTTATTTTAATACAAGTTGTACATGACTTTGCTATACCACTATACACAACAAATGGTAGTTTGATATAGAAATTATCGCAAAAAAAGGAGAATTGTGAAGTTGTGCATGCCACCATGAGTTATGAGCTTATGAGCAAAATTAAAATCTTTGTGGAATTCCACAGGTTTTCATCAGGTCTTGTTTGGTTTGTCGAAATGTGAAAGGTTCTAAAGCAGCATAAACTATTAAATGTTAATCAATATGCTGTGGCAAAATGAAGCTCTAAATATACAAGGGGTGAGCTAACATTTCAGTAAGTACAGTAAGCGTTTCACAGCACTGTAGGTTATTTCATTCGTGTGTCCAAAGAATAATCGGGGAACAGAATACATATGCCATAAAAATAAAAGGACATGGTACATTTTTTTCAAAGTAGGAATGCACATTTGACTTTTTCTATAAATTGAATCGAATTTACTGACTATTGAAATCCAACAAAAAACTACAGTATGTAATTGATTGAATTGAAGTAGCAATACATTTCTCAATCTTTTCTGTGTTTACTGGTTTGGTTTTAATACATATATTTGCATTTCTACCCCCTTACCCAAACACTTTCCTGATCACATTACCTGAGTGACATCCTCATGTGTGACGTCATTCCATTTTATCACAACTATCTCATCACCACCTGCTCCCCAAAGATCATCTTCCGGATCCCATACAAGTGTATCTGCCTCGTCTGTTGGGGTTGAATGGGAGCGATGTGATTGCCTTGGACCTTCTGCTGTCACAGTGTCAGAGGTTGATCTTTGTTCTTTGGATCTTGGTTGTATCTGGAAATGCTACAAAAAAACAATTTTTGTTGTCAGCAGTAATTTGTAATAATGGCAGGGAGAAAAACATGTTTCACAATTAATATCAAATGGTGTGCAAAAAAATACATATGACTACACATTAGCCTATTAAGCATAAAGGTACTGTGCAATAACTTTTAGATATTCTTCAATCTTCCCTCAGAGTCTCTAAGATAAGTGATATGTTTCAAAGCATTACAAATAAAAGTATGAAATAGCAAAAAAATATGCAACAAAAAGAAATGTATGCATCTGACCACACATGTCAACAACAAAGTCCTGGAAAAATTGAAACATACAGAGGTGAAAGTATGTTGGTAACGCCTTGGACAAAAGCGTGTGCTAAATAGCCCTACCATAACTATAGCTATGTAGAAAGTTGCTGACTAACTGTGGTGACTGATGGCACACAATGGAACCTTTCTGTTTTATGAAATCCATGTACATCATTTCTTTATTTAGTTATTACCTGAAGTTTAATCTTCAAGCACTATCTCTTTCCATCTGTCCCTGTCATTAAAGTGACTTTATATTTCCTACTGCCACAAACCTGATCGCTATTGTCGCTGTCAGATGAATATCCATGTTCTGGCAGATCTGTAATCAATTCATCTGCATCAACAGATCCATGTGAGTCTGCTCCCTCAGTGATGGCAACAGATGAATCTACAGATAAGGAATCTTCTCTAACTGTTTCTACCTCAGATGGGGATTGATCTTTTGGGTGGGCTTCTTCTTTTGTGGATATGTAAAATCTAAGCAGCTTCAGTTTAGTTTGTTCATAAAGTCTGCCAACAGTGTCATCTGAAGGGATCTGGTTTCTTTTAAAATCACAGACATCAAAGGTGAAGTCTTCAACTCGCCCTTTTGTTGAGTGGCCATTTGGGAAGAATAGCTTCTTTCCCATTTCCAAAAGCTGAGCAACAGTTGTTGTTTTTTCCACCGATGCATGTCTTGTTCCCCCGCCATTGCAGGTCCTCACTTGTTGGTATTCCTTATTGTGAAAATGAAGCCATCCAATTTCAATCTTCCTGGTAGTCTTTTCTGCTGCGTTATTTCTTTGTCTTGACATCCCTTCACCTTCTTTTTGAAACACACCTGATGCACCACACAATGCTCCTTTTGTTTTTGATTTACTTTTCCGTGCTCCTATTTTATCTCTTAATGTCTGTAGAAGAGTTTCTTTATCTGTGCTGCGCTTTGTTTGTTGACAGAAGGAGAGGACAGCTACTCGGTCACCATATGAAGTGATATACTTTGCCATTTGTTCATCATTCATGATGGTTAGCACTGCCTTGTCAACCTGCAAAAATAAAATAACTAATACATTACCAACAACCACTAGCTTGCTACCTAGCACCCTAACACTTAACTTGTAAACAAACGGCGCTTATCAAATTCAGAATTCAGCATTAAACGTTTTACAGAAGGATTTTTTAACTGCCATGCTACCTCCATATTACTTATAAAGTGTTTGACTTTTCCAGGCTCTGTGCTGTTACGGTAACTTATTCCGTGAATTGAATGAATGTTCTACGCACCTTGTCACTTTGCATTTTCATGATGTCCTCTTGTGGGACCTCTCTCGAGCGAAGAAAGCTTTCCAAATCCTCCTCCATGACTCTTTCATCTGTTACAAGCTGCCCCAGAGTACTGTAGGTTGCCAAACCGAACCGGCCGGAAGTACATTGCGCTAAACGAACATTTTTGCGGGATAAAGTATTGCGAGATCTCGCAAAAGTATTGCGAGATCTCGCAAAGGGGTTTTGCGAGATCTCGCAAAAGTATTGCGAGATCTCGCAAAACATTTGCGAGATATCGCAAAGGTTTTGCGATATCTCGGAAAACATTTTTATTTATTTTTTCTTCCCCATGTCCCCTTGGGGGCTCCGTACTTGCCTCTGTTGCATTCACTGAACACGGGAAATAACAGTCCTGCCGTCCTCTCTAGTGTCATGATGAGGTTCACGTAAAGCACGTTTAATGTATTATATTATTGAGGTAGAATTGTCCGGGGCTACAGAAAAAACATTCGGGGCAGGCCAGGCGACGCCACTGGCGAGCACACACCTACAAAGATGTAAAATATTATTTTACCAACAATGTGGAATTTATTGCCTACATATTACACAGATTATGCACAGCAGGAGCAGCAATAACCGTCAAGTAATAATTCAGACAGGGGAGCTCCGCACCGCCTGCCTGCCGCTAGGGGATGCTGCAGCGCCCTCAGCACCTCCCTTCCCGCGCCCATGGAGTGGAGTGTGGTTGGTTTTTTGGGAACAAAAGGAGAGGGAGTAAAAGCTACCAGAAAGGCAGTTTAAATTCTTGAGTGAAACTGGGGTAGGAAAAAGAATTTAACATTAGGTCAGGAAAGAACATAGATTTGTTTTTTGTTTTATTTATTTAATGGTTTTATTTATTTATTTTAATTTTATTTTGATTAGAACATAGGTTAAAGAGTTGGAATGATGTGATGATTCATACTCATGTACAGTAGGTGGCGGTATGCACCTTTTAAGTTGTTTGCAATCCGCCAAAAGCAAGAGAAGAAGAAGAAGAATCAACAGTAGGTGGCGATATATGCTTCAAGTGGAAGCGATTCGCCATTAAAGAAAAGAAGAAGAACCTATGTGGCTTCTCGTCGCTAGGTCGCTACGGTTCTCTCTCTCTGTGTGTTCCTGAGACATTGTGTGAGCTCCAGCACTACTGATCCATCATCTGTGCGTTCGGATAATCCTCCGAATGGACTGTGTGCTCTTTTTCCTGGAGCGCTTACCTTGGACTATAGAAGCTAGCTTAGCATGCTAGCTGGAAAGACGTTGGCAACACTACTCAGATTGTGAATTTGATGGAGAGAAACAGTGTGTTTAACGGAGTTTGCAGGAAAAGGTGATCTAGTAAACATGAGTAAAGTCCAAATGCTGCTTTCGTTGAAGAAGCTGCTACTCACTCCTGCTGGTGAAGAGATATTTGCTCTGTTTGAAAAAACGATGGCAGAGTACGAGGAGGAGCTGTCTCGTTCAAAAGAGGAGAACAAGAGACTCCAGAAACTACTGGACGCTGTTTTACAGCCTCAGCTTCGGATACACAGAGCAGGTATGTTCCCTTTACTCTTAATTAACACTTTAAACCAGGGTTGTACAAACTACGGCCCTCAGCTCAATCAAAAAGTATAATGAAATATGGCCCACAAATTAATCTTGTGCTTTTCTCATATTATAATTCTTAAATATTTATGTACAAATATATTACACAGTAGTATTCATGTGTTAATAAGCCCACTTTTTAAATAAATTCCATCAATTCATGTTGATAACATTTTCTAACAAATCTTTGTTGATATAAAAAAAAGCCTAATAACTTAATTACTAATAACTTTTTAAGGGATGAGCTACCAACAAGATAAATGAAACCCTATATAGAGCTGTGATGTAGGCTGTTTTTTTCTTAAAGAATGCTTTCCGGTTATTAACCATCCCCTTGTGTGTGTGTAGCTTTTTATAAAAAAGACGGTGTAAACGGTCTGCAAACCCTCAAAGTACACCCTGTAGCGAGTACAACTCTAACACAGAAAACACCTTTCTATGCTGCCCCAGAACACCTCGTTGGAGATTGATCTTTTTCCATTGTTTTCTTCCTGAGTATGGTGACGTAACCATGCCCAAATGGAGCTCCTCACACACCAGAATCCCTTGGCGTCACTATCAAACGCAGTGGGGGGACCTTTAGCGTTGATTTTCAACTATCAGGGTCCCATTGACTTGCATAGAGCTCCCTGAACATTGGTAAGCGGAGAAAACACTCACTCAGCCTTATCTTTTCTCAGGCTGTGAGTGTGTGGCGAACTGTGGGGTGAACTGTGTGGCGAACAGCCTGGCTGTGAGTTTACGTGTGTGCTCAGGCTGAGTTCCGCGGTGTCTCGCTGTTTCGCAGACCCCGCGCAGCAACCAGGAAACGACACCAGTAACCCAGCTCACACTGTCCGATCCTCGAGCCTCAAAGTGCACAGCAGCGAGCCACGCAACGTCCCACCAACACGGCACCCAGACCCAACGCAGCATTCTCATCTGTTTGTTATTACTGGTGTCATTTTCTGGTTGCTAACAAACGCCATTGTAACACCTAAACACTGATGTTCCGCTGTAACAGTGGTGGACTCATCAGAACAGAGTGGGCGAGCTGACCAATCAGAGCACAGTGGGTTCATAGGGAGGGGGGGGTGGGGCAGGAGCTCCAACAAACCGTTTAGGACAGAGATTGAATACACATAGGCCTGTCACGATAATCAATAAATTGACTTATCTTACGATAAATACAAATGGACTCGATAACTTTTCTGAGCTCGATAAATTGCCGTTTACATAAGTGTTTGTTTACATAAGGATGTGACCAGAATGTTAGCCCGGCGCGCTGTGAGGGGCAGGGCTCACACACAGCCATGTCAGGAAACTCCGCGTGCAACAGTGTAGCTGCCAAATTAATAATATAGAGACAAGCAGGAGACAACGTGTGACTTACTTGAGGGGAATTTTAAGTTAAATGGAATTGGTTGCAAAACCTAATACCACATCTCCGGTGTTGGAATATTTAGGATTTAAGCCAAATCAATGAGGCGAACCTACGGACTTGAGTGAGCTGGGCGGAGTGTCGCATTAGTTTTAAAAAGGTAGCAACAAAAGCTAACAATACGACCAACCTTAAACTGCATCTGAAACACAACCACCCCATTCCGTTTTCCCAGCTGGGAGCAAACACGGCAGCTGGAGATGGAGAGCCCCTATCTTCCTGACAGTTTACAATCAAAGATGCATTTGCCCGACAATGCAAACATGTTGGTGTTCCTTGCTCAAAATCTTTGAAAAACAGATTTGGACATGGCCTGTTGAGGCATCTGGGTCTTTGTATGGACAGTGGACTGTACACATGACTACTATTTTTTAAGGAGTTTTTTTTTGGTTGTGAGACAATGTGTGCTCATATTTATTTATATATATATATGAGAGAGAGAGAGAGCTCTGTTTTCTAGCCTGAGTCTATTTAATTAATTGATTGTTTTGCTTGTGTTTTTTTATAATTTAATTTGTTTTATTTATTATATATGTGAATATTATTTCACATTTCATTTGCAATGTTGAATGTTCAATAAAAGTTTGAAAGGATGTACTTGAATTATTATTATATATTATCATTATGTCAGTGGTCTAAAACGGTGCCGACAATATTATCGTTTATCGCACTAATTTCCGAGAAAATCTATCGTCCAACAAAATTAATGATCATGACAGGCCTAAATACACATACTATACAGAGATGCTGTATGAGAAACCAATGTGATTTTGGAACTTTGAACAATGTAAATCTATTCTAGTAGACCTCAACAATGGAATTCTGATCAGTAGAAATGGCCATGTCATGGGACCTTTAAAGCATATTAATGTATAAAGCCTGATTTACCTACATTTAGCTAACTTATAACTTAATTTACGAGGCGATATACCTCACCTTTATGAGTGTCGCTAGGGCTGTAGCGATACACTAATCTCACGATACGATACACAATATTCAGCTCACAATACGATATATATCACGATATTCAGCCAACGATACGATTCGATATAATTCGATACACTTACATCATTTTCTGAAAGATTTTAAAGGGACAGTGTGATTTTGGTGACATCTTGTGAGTGTTCCATTGACTTGGATTGAATTAATTCAACTGAAAGCATCAATTATACAATATATGACTAGACAGAGAGTCTACAGCTTGCAAATGCTCTACAAAATGAATCAAAAGATGTGGTGAGAATTTGTTTCATTTATTGAAACAGTGCAAACTGTAGCTTACAAGCCTTTGAAACGTAAGTACATAAAGTGCAGTATCACATTGAACAACCGTCATCGCTGTCCAGCACGGTTTGTTTTGGGTCACGCCGCGGCCGCAGCTTCTTGAGTTTCTCAGTTAGCATTACCTTGTCCGGGTGGTGACGTTGTAGGTGGGTTCATAGGTTAGTGGTATTTCCAGAGTATTTCACGTTTGTGTGACACAGCTTGCAAACCGCCATAGTTTTATCTAAATTGTCGCTTTCCTTCTTCTTTTTAAAGCCGAAGTGCTCCCACACATCTGCTTTTAAGAACGAAGGTGCTGGGTTAATGTTTGCCGCCATTCTCCTGAACCACTTCGCACTCACTGCGAGAAGAAGACACCGGCGTCTGTGTATCTAGAAATGCTCTACAGCGACACTAGCGGCTCGGCTGGCTGACGTAATCGCTCTTCATGCAAAGCGAACGGGGGGAATGGGCAGCGAGCAGAGTGCCAGGCGGAACACGGGGGATTTGAATGGGACTTAATGTATCGATACCCGCAGCTAAAATATCGATATATATCGCAGGATCGATTAAATTGCACAGCCCTACCCAGCCCTTCGTATATTTTTCTGTATGTGGCCCTCGGGGAAAAAAGTTTGGACACCCCTGCTTTAAAAACTTAGGTAACACGTTAAAGTCTTTGGTAACACTTAAGACTATTTATTATTGCTGGGTAACGATTAAACATTTTAATCATGATTAATCAAATGATTTTCTACGATTAATTGCATTGTTATGCACACAATTAAATAATTAATTCAAAAGTTGTGTTTTGCGCATTTTTATTTTAAACAAATAAGGTTATTTTTAACAGTAGTAGGCAGGGATGCTCCGATCGATCAGCAGCCCTAAGGAAGATCCCCATAGGATAGCCCACTCGATTGGATCGGCGATCGGTATCGGCCGATACTGATTCCGGCGATCGGCCCCAAAATTGTCGATCGGAGCGTCCCTACTAGTAGGCCTATTCCCTTTACAGAGTAGCATTTAAACTATTCCTTGTCACTCAATGCCTGGAACAGATAAGAAATGTCCATGTAAGAGTTTGCTACCTTTCTCCATGTTTCTGTCCCCGCCATTTGTTTTATGTGTTGGTTCATGTGAGCACTGCAGCTGTCTAAGGCCCGCCCTAAATGCTCTCATTGGTTGAGATGCGATAATAACACGTTAACTTGCCCAGCCCTAATATCTATTCGTTCATTATAGGTCCCATGTCTTGGCCATTTCTACTGATCATAATTCCATTGTTGAGGTCTACTAGAATAGATTTACATTGTTCAATGTTCCAAAATCACATTGGTTTTCTCATACAGCATCTCTGTATAGTATGTGTATTCACTCTCTGTCCTACACACCTTGTTGGAGCTCCTGCCCCCCCCCCCCTTCCTATGAGCTCACTGTGCTCTGATTGGTCAGCTCGCCCACTCTGTTCTGATGAGTCAACCACCGTTAAAGCTGGACATCAGTGATTATGTGTTACAATGGCGTTTAACAACCATAAAATGACACCAGTAATGACAAACAGATGAGAATGCTGCGTGGGGTCTGGGTGCTGTGTTGGCGGGACGTTGCTCCCCCCTTTGTGTGCGTGATAAATATATTGTAGGGCCATACCTATATAAAACATGTCTGGTGTTTTGATCAGTAATTAAAAAAAAGTAATGTCTCTGTTAAATGCCTTCATTCAATGAAAACAACCACAAGACCGGGACTATTTTTACTGCACAGGAATATGTCATCGCTACTGCCATGTTATCAGGCCATGGAAAGTTGTAGAACAATACAAAATCAAAACTCGAACTGTTCAGTCAAATTGACTTAATATAATTTACAGGTCATTTAGCTGGCTTACAAAGCTGATTTTAACTATTAACAACTTATGAAATTAAGTAGAAATGGCATAAATTGATATATTAAGTGAAAGTAACTTAAAGAAAAAAGTTACAATAACTTAATGATCAAATCCTTTTTTACAGTGTACTGTTTCAGAAATAATGCTTGAAGTGGTTTGGAACATAATATGGCATTTAATCACGGCAGCGTTTAGCTGAGTTTCTCCCGGTAGAAAATTCTCTTAGCAGGGGAAAGCTGCGTGATGCTACAAAGGGATGGGCTAGCAGTAGCTATTCCATTTTTAAAGCTACGGTCACAGAATCAGCCTTTTTGGAACTGGGCTGGAATAGAGGGGTATGAGGCATGGCTACAATGGGTGATCTGTTTGTGAAGTTTTTTGCTTAAAATACCAGTCATGTTTTGTATAGGTATGGCCCTACAATATATTTGTAGTATTGCCATTCTATAGGCGTAGTGTAGCTGTGAACGATCCCAAATACAATTCAAGGTTTACATTGCAGCTAGTGCTAAACCAGAAGAAATAACCCTTTTTCATTTTTAACTGGAAGTGGAAAGGGGCTTGGCTACATAAGGTGAATTGAGCCAACAAAAACACACAATAGTTGGGACTAAGAAAGATAATATTAAAGTATGAAAACAAAGGCATTATTAGGGCTGCAAAATGTCTCCCATTTTAATGGTGATTAGATTTTTAAATGCTAACACTTAACAGTTTTTTCTGACTGTGTTTCCTGCAGACGTCCAGCAGCTGGTGGTGGTTAAAGAAGAGGTTCTCCCTGACCAGCAGGAGGGGAGCACCAGTCTGGACCAGGAGGACCCAGCGCCCCCCCCACACATTAAGCAGGAACAGGAGGAACTCTGGATCAGTCAGGAGGGAGAGCAGCTTCAGGGGCTGGAGGAGGCTGATATCACCAAGTCCACTTTCACTCCTGACCCTGTGAAGAGTGAAGATGATAAAGAGAAACCGCAGTCCTCACAACCTCATCAAAGACAAACTGAACACATGGAAACAGAAGCTGATGGAGATGACTTTCGAGGGCCAGAACCAGCCAGGAACTCGGATCCAGACAGCCGCTTACAACCAAAGACTGAGGACGACACTGAACCTTACTGGAAGGAGACCAGAGAACCTGCATCAGGCTCAAACTCACTGAAAAATAGATATGAATCTGTCAGTGATCTACGACGTAGTGCTGCAAAGAGACCATTGAGCTGCTCAGTCTGTAAGAAAGCCTTTTTACAGAGTGGAAATTTAAAGGCACACATGAGAGTCCACACAGGAGAGAAACCCTTTAGCTGCTCAGTTTGTATGAAAGCTTTTTCCCAGAATGGAAGTTTAAAGGCACACATGAGAGTCCACACAGGAGAGGAAATATACAGCTGCTCAATCTGTATGAAAGCTTTTTCATGGAGTGGAAGTTTAAAGGCACACATGAGAGTCCACACAGAAGAGGAAACATACTGCTGCAATTTTTGTGACAAAAGATTTAAATGGCGTAATTATTTCAATAGACACAAGTGTGTTGGTCGTCAGTCCTCAAAGCTTAATTCAATTTAAACTGAGGATAACTATGAGGCAGAACCTCCAATCAGCAGCTCAGCTGAACACATGGAAACAGAAGCTGATGGAGAGGACAATGAATAAGTCTTATGACAGTTCACACATGAGAAAAATCTGCCTGACTGGATCAACATTGTTGCACAGCATTCATATAAGACTTAAAGAGCAACTTCCAGGTTAAAGACACCTGTGAATAAATGTGTAGGAAAAAGATGAATACACTAGATTTAAAAAAAAAAATACAGAAATATACACTACAGTGACATCTGGTGTCGTTTTTGTAAGAAATTTTCACTTCCGCATAAAAAAGCCTCGGCACGTGACCTCGCGCGTGTGACGTAACATGGGGGAAACAAGGGGGAGAGCGGCCGATGTAACGTATTAATAAACATGGATCCCAATGCTAGTTACGACACAGAAGAAGTTGAACATGAATATTCGAATGCATATGACTGACCACAACCTTATAATTATGAGCCTGCTAGGCGTCCAAGAGACCAGGAGCAGCCAAGGATTAAAAGAAATAATGGCCATCGGAGAGAAATTGAGCTGTGGTGTGAGGAGAACCAGTGGAGAACTGGGCAGCTATCTTGGTGAGTGACCAGCGTTAGCTACAGAATGTTAGCTAACGTCACATCACAACATTGTGAAGTTAGATATCATATATCAGGCTATAACTAAAGTAGCATTGATAATATAGTAACGTTACTGGCAGGACTGTTGATACTGATCCATAACAGAAACTAATGCGCAAGTATCAGCCGTATCTCGCGTTACCTAATGCAACTCCACACTACGGTGCTGTGTACCGGAGGAGAGACGCGAGATACGGCTGATACTTGACGATCTGGCGGAGAAAGGTTGTGGAGCCTCCGTTGATATGCCGTTGTAAATGGCTTGATGGAAAGCAGGTGTGTAGTCGGGGAGGGTGCACAGCTGATTGCAGCAGGTGAGTTGAGGTTGAGCCGGGAGCCAGGAGTGACAGCCACCACGCACACACAAACAACACAGACAGGGGGAAACAAACAAACACAAAGGAGACGGCTGGAGCAGTACAGCCACCGCAGCGTTACCTAATGCAACTCCACACTATGTCTTATGGTGCCGGAGAGGGGAGAGAGAGAGAGAGCAGCGAAGGGGAGGGGGGGGGGGGAAAGAGAGAGAGAGATGTAATGCGGTTTCCTGATAAAGCTGTGGAGAGTATGTGCTGCAGGGAGGTGGATGCACAATGCACCCAGGAACGAACGCTAGCGCCGGTCCTTTTTACTGTGGAGTCGATGTCCTGACAGGCTGGTATTTGTGCAACCTGCACAAACACAATATTGCACCATGATTACAAATGCTGAAATACAATGTAAAAATACCAGCTCACTAAAACACAACCGCTCAACTCAACGCAACTCTACTATACCCGCAGTCAGAGAGCGGAGATGTGTCCCCTGTGTGATGTAATATGACGCGTTTGACGTATGACCTTAAAAAAAAAGCCGTTTTTAAGAGCAGAGCTCAAAATTACTCCTTTCCCTCTGAATTCCTGCCCTTATGTCTCGTAAAACATATCAAATCCTACATTCACTTTTTTAATTGTAATTTTCAAGCAAGTTTAAGCATAAATGTAGAAAGAAAAAAAACCTGCAAGATGCTCTTTAAATGAACTCTATCTTTATCAACATAAGTGGACAATATGTTTAATGTTTTTGTCATACTGATTTTCTGATTTATACGTTAACCACTGATGCCGTTACATGTAATACGTTAGAATAGAATAGACCACTGATGAACCACTTTATTGTGGATTGAGGGCTCCAAGTCTCCATATAGAGATATAGGATGATTTGATGTATTGTTCTCTATTTCTAAATGTTTTGTATCATTGCTATCCTAATAATGAACCCTGTTTTACATAAATATACCTGCTATCTGATTGTTTTTGCTTCTGTAACTGTAAGGGAACACATTTGCCTATTTTGTATCCTGATGACCTAATGCCGTTACATGTAATACGTTAGAATAGAATATCTTTATTGCCATCACACATCAGTGTAACGATATTCAGTTGGCTTCTCTCACTTCAGTACATAAATAAGAACACATCCATAAAAGAAGTGATAAAGCAGAGATAGTAGCAATAATCAGGGTCATCACTTAAATGCACTTTACCAGAATGTTAAAATACATTTTTAAAGATTATTTAATAAAGTAAAGCTACAATGTTTAAATATAAATACTTACTGAAAATATCTGTTTGATACTTAGTAGTAGTAGTAGTAGAACCTTTATTTAGCCAGAAAAATCAATTAGGAGCAAATTCTTATTTTCAATGATGACCTGACAGGAGACAAAAGGCTTCCTGAGGGGATGGGGGTTGGGAGGAAGAAAATAAAAAGACAGACTCTGGGCACTACAGAATCCAGGAGACCACACAATGACACAGAGCAGAGATGACAGGCATAGCAGTTAAACATATAACATCTTTAAAACAATACTGCTGTGGTTCAATCAGTCATTAAAATAATTTAGAACATTCATCCATTCAATCATTCATTCATCCATTCATTCCTTCATGGCAATGCACACTATAGGAGAGGTCAAGTCATTGGTAGTGAGCATCAGGCAAAGCAGTTGCATGTGTGTACCAGGGTGTTTGTAATAGTGTCCCTGAAGGTGCGGGGGGAGATAAAGGTCTTCATTTTCAAGGTTTTTTGTATGATATTCAAGCTATTAGCTGCTGCAATCTGAAAGGCAGAGCGGCCAAAGGATGTATGGGCTTTGGGGATCTTTAGCAGTATGTTTGTAGCTGACCGGGTGTTGTGCGTCGGGGGTGGGCGGAGTTGCAGTAATTGTGTGAGGTAGAAGGGGGTGAGGCCTAGGAGTGTTTTATAAACACATATCAGCCAGTGGATGTTGCACCTGGGCCCTTTCTCATTTCATCAATTCCCCCTCCTCGACTCCTCGGTCCTCCGGTAGTGACCCGGAAATGAATTTCAGCGCGCCATGTTGAAGGACATCTAATTTCTCTAAATGCACTTCGAGGACCGAGGATCGAGCGTCGAGGAGGGTCTCTGGAGGAGCTATAACCGAGGATACACTGATGAGCAATGTTCGAATTACCCGTTTGCATTCGGGGGAGCCCTATTTATTTATTTTTTTGGCAATCATATAGGCAAACCTGAAAGATGTATGTTTCCTGCATTAGATCAATATTGATTGCCAATAGGCCTACCTTGTTTGGTAGGACATCTTTGTTCTCATCTCCGAAATCTCGATCGCTTTTTCGTGTGCCTGGCTCTTATGGTGCTTATAAATCTTTAGGATATGGTGTAGCGCGTTAAATTGAAGTTAAGGCATAATCTTTGTCTCTAATATCTTTCTAGTTACAGTTATGTGTGTTCGCTACAATAATTGACATGTCTGTTCAACAGCACCACGTTGAAGTGGAAGCCGTCCTCCCGCCTGATGGAGCTTCTGGAAGAGTCTGCAGAGGAGCTGATTAAAGAGTACCAGGTAAATGTTCTGCTTGATTTTTGTTAAAAGGTGTCTGCTGTTCTGTTTGTACATGGATATCTCTGTTCTCTAAAGGTAAGTTCATCTTGCCATTATGTGAAAAACCTCTTCAGTCTCCAGTTTTTAAGTTAACATTTAGATAAAGTACATTTTTGTACATACATTTGACTGTATAATATTTATTTATATTTTCAAACTTACTCAATTTCAATGTTTAATATTCTGATTCAAAATGGGTTTTTCAGGAGAATTGATAGTTTGAGCCTAGAACCCAATTATTTAATCAGGTTTACTTCCTGTTTGGAACAAAGCAAACATTTAATAAACTGAGCTTCCTTACTTGTACTTATACTTTGACCGTAACCAATAAGAGTTAATATAAATTCCCATATCCACACAGTAGCTAATGTGCATAGGATAATAAAGCTCTTTGAACCTTTTGAAGCTTACCCCATCCCCTCTGCTTAAAAGAACATGTAAAATCAATGGCTACTTAAATACTAAATTAAATAGCTAGCTCAACCCAATCAGTCTTAGTAAATTCACAGAGAAGTTTACAGTATTGTATGTTAACACTGATTTACATGTTTTGACAGAATGGAGGCAAAGATATCGTCGAAAAAGGTCTATGCTGAGTGTCGTGAAGATCCATGTCCCCCATGAAGTTCAGCAAAAGACGCCACACCTCCCAACGTGTCCATATCCATCGAGGGATCGGAGGTGCTTGATGAGTGTAAATGTTTGGTGAACGCCTGCCTTCTGCTCACGGGCACCATCCATGCAATGAACTTAAGTAACACATCAAAGTTGAAATACGCTTCTGTCGTTTTCAAAAATCCATCTTGAACTTAATTTCCTCAAGATTTATCTTGAAAGTCCACATGTTTGCAGAAGCAGTGGTGGAATTTTGAGGTACTTGAGAATTTCCGTTGCACTTTATACCCCACTACAAATCAAAGGGACATATTGTACTTTGTGCTTCACTATCTTATATGGAGTTTATAAAGTATAATTTAATTTACCACAAAATTTAAATATTGTTAGAAATCCTTGAGCTATTATGTTTTTGTTTGTTAATATTGGATTTTTTACTACAGGGCACCTTTTAAATGTAATAATCAAACAGCATTTAGCTAATTATAGTTTTACTTAAGTAACATTTTCATTACCAGACTTTCACTTGTAATAGAGTATTCTTACAGTGTGGTATGAATATTTTGTACTTAACACTTGTGTTGTATTCGAAAGCTGTTACCGTTCATGGTGTTCGCGTGTCAATTTCGACCCATGATTTATCTCAGTTCAAAACACTCAAAAATAATGACTATCATCCAATATTGTTTTAACTACATCATAACTAACTTAGTATGCATTCATAACGGTACAATCCTGTTGTAATTTAATTGTATGGTTCCACAACACATTACACCACATATTGCCCACGTGCATGTGTGTGTTCAGGTTCAAGTGTTAGTTTACATATGATTTGTGAAAGGTGGAGTTACCGTGGGGGGAGGGGGACCAGAGGGATGGGAGACCAGGTGCGTGTTGTGAAAAAAGTATTGTTACAGTGGATGAAGGGGATGGGGGTGGGGTGTCTAAAGTCAAAGATGAATCTGCTGGGTCTTCACAGACCCGAAAACCAAATTATACAATAAATATAAATATGAATGCAACAATTTTGTTTTTGCTCCCATTTTTCATGAGATGAACTCAAAGATCTAAGACATTTTCTATATACACAAAATAAGCATTTCTCTCAAATATTGTTCACAGATCTGAAAAAATCTGTGATAGTGAGCACTTCTCCTTTGCCGAGATAATCCATCCCACCTCACAGGTGTGGCATATCAAGATGCTGATTAGACAGCATGATTATTGCACAGGTGTGCCTTGGCTGGCCACAATAAAAGGCCACTCTGAAACGTGCAGTTTTGCTTTATTGGGGGGGTCTGGGGGGGTCCGAAAACCCTAGGGTTAAACCCTAACCCTAACATGTCACCCATCTCCTTCGCATAGAGTTGATCAGGTTGTTGATTGTGGCCTGTGGAATGTTGGTCCACTCTTCAATGGATATTGAAAGGAACTGGAACACGCTGTCGTATACGCCGATCCAGAGCATCCCAAACATGCTCAATGGGTGACATGTTAGGGTTAGGGTTTAACCCGGATATGACGTCATATGACGGATGACGGATGCGACGGATATGCACCCGAGCCGATCGTGTACTGACACCGGTCTCAAGTCAGCACCGCTGCAGACTCGCTGTTTGAGGGCTTGATAGCCCACTCCCCCTCCACACCGCTCCACACTCGTTGCTTTGGAACAGCCCTCAATATGGCGGACCCTCCGCGTGAACGCGCAAACGGAGGGGTAGGGTGTAGGGGGGGCGGTTTGGGAATGGGCCGGAGGATACACGCAAGCAGACTACGCGGAAGTGTTTTCACTACTCGCGTATAAAAG
The DNA here is from genome assembly GCF_949606895.1 of Notothenia rossii. NCBI lineage: Eukaryota > Metazoa > Chordata > Actinopteri > Perciformes > Nototheniidae > Notothenia > Notothenia rossii. Next base: position 53,569,707 of record NC_136910.1, read on the forward strand.
CCCCGCCCCCACCTTCACAGCTGGTCGATTTCAACAGAGGAAAACCGACAACTGGAAGATGAGTGGAAAAGCGTCACATAAATGTATAAGTGCTCACAGCTTCGTGGGAATTATTATGTGCAATTAATTTCCAAAAGGCTTTCACATTACTATAATTATATTTTTATTTAAATGTAGGATACATTTGACACCAAAACGGAACACAAAAGCAGGACCAACCATCATACATGGAATTCCTTGACTAACAAGAGAAAGATTTGTTCATTTAAATAAATGTTTAACAACAAATGGGCCGGTTCTAAGGGGTTATTCAGTTAGACCCGATGAGAGGGGACACAGCTGTGCACGTCATCATTAACAGACGTCGTTTAAGAGTGACGTTTGAGTGAACGAGGACATCCAAATTAACACCTGAGGACACCTCTGTCCTCGCGTCACCTCCTCGTGTCTCTCGCTCGCATCTTACGGAGGCGGAGCTAAGACGCAAGGAAGGGAAGCGGGTGAGGGAAAGTAGGAGTCGAGGAGGGGTATTGGGATGATGCTGCTGAAACATCTCTGTTCCCGGAAATGCATCTACGAAGGAGCCGTGGAGGACCCATCAGTGTCTCCTCGGTTATAGCTCCTCCAGAGAGCCTCCTTGACGCTTGATCCTCGGTCCTCGAAGTGCATTTAGAGAAATGAGATGTCCTTCAACATGGCTCGCTGAAATTCGTTTCCGGGTCACTACCGGAGGACCAAGGAGTCGAGGAGTCGAGGAGGGGGATTTGATGAAATGAGAAAGGGCCATGGAGGGGAAGTTCATTTCAAGAAATCAAATACTAAATTATAATTTGGAACAGACAGTGACTTTTTTAGGACATTGGATTTATTTCACAATCACAAGTTGGAAGTATTGCTACAATACAGTTGTAGTCCTATAAATTACATAAAAGCACTCTTTTAAAAGCAAAAAGATGACAAAACAAATAACATAGTAGGCGACTTATTTACTTCCAGGATGGAATAAATCCCAGTGGAGATGAACACATTCTCCAGAGAATAAAAGACACAGGGAAAGGTAAAGCTAGTAATAAAATATTACATTAAAACATCTTGTTCTAACCACAAAATAAGCAAATACTTGTTTGTCAACGTGGCAGCAGATTCTGCATATTGAAGAAAAGAATAAACACAACATATAGAATATATTAATAAGTATATAGGCTAATATTGACCTAAGCAAATTGGGATTTTAAAATCAAATATACATGATGTTTATAAGGGTATAAACATTATAACACACATTTGAATGTATCAATAGATTACTTTTTCTTTCAGATTCTAGACAACACAGCTCTTTATAATAATATAATTTGAAAATAACATAATTATTTTCCCTGCATTTGATTTTTAAGAAAATCTATTTCCTCAGGGATCCAGCCGCTGAGAATATTCAAAGATTTGCACAGAAATTCAGACGTCCAAAAGTAGAAGTCAAAGTCAATTTTCTTGTTAGCACTGTTGTAAAATTAGCAGCAGAGTGCAAATAACAGGAGAAGAAACAGCTTCATAGTGTTTAGCAGTGACACAGTGGATCAGTGACTGTATCTGTAAAGTAGAGGATGCCTACAAAAGAGCCAGCGATTAGGCACATCAACTCTGACTAAAACAGGAAAGGCACAGAGTTGGTGACACATTTACACTGTTGTGAGGTCCTGATGTGACATCGTAGGACTGGGAGGTCAACATTCAGAAGTCCAGGTTGATCCTCACTACAAGAAAAAGAAAAACAAGATGATCATTTTCGAACTAAGTTAGAGTTGAACATTTACAACTAGTCATAGAAGGACGACTGAACACGCTTACCGGGAAAAAGGTTAGGGTTCAAAAGTTACATTATTTCATTTCATTTGTATTTGTCCCGCTCATGGTACGCATAACCAAATGTACAATAATAAGATTATAACTTCCGTTTGGTTGTTTGCTTGTGAGAGCTTATTAATATCCCTGTTCTAGTTCCACACTTGCACCCAACTGGGATTGGAGCTGCTCACTATCTGCTTCCACTGCATGCTGGGATTATTGTGCGTTTTTATGCCAGTGACCTACTTGTGAGATAATGGGGTTTTCTCTCTCTTCTTTCAATTTATGTTTTCCAAATTTGGTCTTGTCCAAATGTTGCGGTTTAACTTTTGTAATCTTGCTATATGCAATTCGTTTTTATCATTTGCATGTCACTGTGGTTGCACACCTAAACCCAGTGCTTTACTGCATACTATTTAGACATACTTATGGCTATTTTACTAATATATATTTTTACTGTAAGTGTAAATATGCACATTGACATTTCATTTTATCTCGTTGCATTGTCATCCCTACTACCTCTGCTTTCACCACTCTTATTTATTTATTGTGTCTATTTTTTACTACAGTGAGAGTTGCCAAAGAAATGTTCTTGGAAGACAATAAAGATATATTCTATTCTATTAAATAACTTGGCTGCAAAATCATACGAATCTACGGAAGCCCTGTGAGGCAAATAAGACAAAAGGGTTGGTGAAAAATATTCAAATTATTTTTGTGTCCTGTTTATTGTTATTAGTATTATTATTATAGTTGTACTAAGTTGTACTATCATAATAGTTCATTGTAACACTCCCGTTGGCCACAAGAGGCTTCCCCACTACCCCAAATCACCTTCACTTGTCAAAATGTTTTGTCACCTGTGTTTATTGATGAGAAGTTTAGTTATTAAAAAAGAAATCCCCCCCCTCTGTCTAGACTGTCACAGACGTCTGCGTTTAAGTGAAAACATGGTGTTAGCCTGGTATGCTAATGGTCAGTTATATAGTAGATTAATTAAAGCAGAAATATAGCTTTGGGCCTCGGATCATGTTCTGGTCTTAAATTTAGTAGCTAGATTTAGTCTGGCCTGTTCTTAAAACCTGGGTATGCATGTCTGTATGCTTACACCTCAATATATTAGGGATACCCTTATTTTGTATTAGTTTATTGATTTCGTTGTGTTTTTATATGGCCTACTTGTGGGATAATTAGGTGTTTTTCAATTAATTCCTTGTTGTATATAGAATCATTATGTTTTGATTTACCGTGGAGCCTGTTTCTTCTTGAAATGGATACCTTCCCAAATTACCCTTTTCCAATTGTTGCCTTTTTTAGCTTTTGTAAGGTTATTATATTCAGTGTGTTGAAAATCTCCCTTTTCCCAATTTGTGCGACATTACTGCTGACCACTTTCCAAAGCATCCTGCATTGTTTCCTCTTTATATTCCACAGGCCTGTCTCTGCTCATGAAATTAAGTTCTTCACCAACATCTCGTACATATGGACGTAAGGCCAGGGTCACTGTGACCTCATAAAAAACCTTTTGGGCTAATTACGACAATTTTGCAAACATGTCTGATAGGATAAAATGTTAAAGTGACATTTTGGTAGGAAATTCATGTTAATTGTAAATTGACTTGTTGGTAAATTATTCAGAACAAGCGCAAGACATACATTTATTTTAATGCCTTTCTTTTGTACCCTTCGGGTGACGCATGGTTCACAAATAATGTTCCCTATAGGCTGTCTTTAAAAAGGGAAAATAGTATATATTATAATGCTCAGGCAATTTTATGTATCTACATAATGATTTTCAAGCCTTACTGAAATGACTGAAAAACAGGGGCCCCCCGTAAAGAAGGAAGCACATATGCCAATATTTAAAACACTAAATCAGCTTTGGATAATGGCCAGCAGTAATGTGAAGTGTGTACAGAAGTAATTCATTCTGTAAAGCTTGCGAAAACAATATTATGGATATTTTTAGGTAGAACATCTTGGAAAGTGCACATCATGTCTCTGAGCAACCAGTTAAAGAAAATAGGGCAAAATGGCCGTCAGAGAAATCCAAGCCTATATTTATTTCCTTTTGAACTCGCTATAGTTTTGAATCCCTCTGTCTTCTGTCAGAGAATTTAAGATCCGATTAAGTCCAACGTCTCCAGGCTTCCAAGCGCCTAACAGAATGCTTAATGTGGGCTGAAGAGCAGCTTCATAAGCCTGAACAAGGATTTGTGGTTATGTAAGATAAGTGTTTGGCTGAGTCATGTTGTACAGACGTAACAGGGGCCTCTGGGGCTCGACCACCATGGGAGAAGAAAGCTCGAGGAAAATGTAAGAAATTGCATGTTGGAAAAGCAGCAAATGGTTGGCCAGAATATGTAAGCAGGTGATGAATAGTAACGTCTCTTGGTCTACGTTTCTATTTAGATTATTCAGTGTCTTCTGCTTAGGCACATCTGAGTCATCGTGAGCACCGTTTGTTGATGCAGAAGCAGAAATACAGGCTTTTAGATTAGGGTCGGAAAGTCAGCAGAATTTTTGTTTTGGTATTCATTTCAAGCCCGTATAACTGGAATGTTTTTCACGCAAAATGTAGGTAATAAATAAAAATGTTATACCAAGTAGACGTCCAGATCAGAGTCTGACTGACTCCTGCTGAGAGATGGCAGAGAATCGTCCAGAGCGATGGTCGAACTGGAGGCTCGGCGCTCTTCACTGCTAAGGAAACATACAGGAGAATGTGTTGTTGTGTAATGTAATGATGTAAGTGAGCACACAAAATGTTGCTCATAGCTCTTCTTTTGATGACATTTTACATCAGAAAAGTGTAAATAGAGGTAATTTTGCGAATTAAAAAGTGTTGATGCCAATGTGATTTTCAACAACTCTCAACTTAAGTCACCCTGAAACTAAAACAAGGAATTAAATAAACTTACATTTCAGAATACTTAAGTTTTTCTAATATTTAAAGCTCACACTTGTTCAGATTCTCCATGTTTCATTTTGATAACAGTGTCGCAAAAAAACCTCCATACTGTAAAAGAAATACAGATAACTGATTTTCTTTTGTACTTCACATCTTTTGTTTTGGTTCTGCTCAGTTAAGTGTATTTGCATAGTGTTTTAAGTGATCAATTGGAGAAGGGAGACTTTTTAAAACCACAGAGTTCAGTTATGAGTGCTGCTTAAGTAAAGTACCTGTTAACAATTTCCTCTTCATCATTTGCCTTGAAAGAAACTCTCGGAAGGAGATCCGGCTGCTTGGAGGAACTGTAAACTGTTGAAGCAAACAGTCATTGATTCAAGCAAAGCCTCTCCCAACAATAGTACAATAAACATGCTTTAAATTAATATTTGATGCATTACTCAAGCTTACAGTTTCCATCCAGGTTGTCCAAACTTTGGGCCTTCTTCTCCTCCTTCTTCTCCTCCCTGTGTGGGGAGAGAAACTCCTGAGAGGCAGACTTTGCTGCATTCATGGAAGTCCTCTTCCTCTTTGAAGATGTTCCTCTCAAAGCTGAGAGACATAAAAAAAGAGTGATTCAAAAAGCGAGAATCTTTCTGTTATCGCAGGAAGTAGGAAGCAGGATGTGTGAGTCATCTGTTTTATTAGTTCTATATATATATCCATGTTGCACTGTTGGAAGAGTCTGTGACTTTTCTTTGCCATATCTACTCCGTAGCTAATGTGCACATGACAAGAAAGCCTTGAATCCTGATGTCTTTACTTACGGTGAATCTTTTTAAATACAGTCGTTCCCATGAACTTCAGAAATCTGTCCGCGTAAAAACTGGGCCTGTGAACCGACACCGTGTCCTGAAAATAAAGAATAATGTCAGAGTGGACACACACACACACACACACACACACACACACACACACACACACACACACACACACACACACACACACACACACACACACACACACACACACACACACACACACACACACACACACACACACACACGCAAACGCACACGCACGCGCACACACAAGAAGGAGGCTGTGCAGTTACCCCATCATGTACAAGAGCTTTCCAGGAGTGCTCCACCTTCTTGATGAACCTGACAATACACAATAAAAGAAGAAGACAAAACCCATTAATAAATGTATAAATTAAAAAACTATCGATAATACAAAAAATGGAATTAAAATCACATTTTTTAAAAGGACAATGATGGACAAACACAGGATAATTATATATTCAATTCATTGCTTTTTTAAATGACATTCCTAACTAATGAATCAACACAGAATATTAAAAAGCATGTGATCATTTTTTATGTATTTCTACATTGTTTTGTTTTTTTTAATACATTTTTATTTACTGAAAAAGCCTGAATTAGAAGTGAGATGTGGATGTCAGTAAACATCAGAGAATAATAGATATAGATATCATGTATGATCTCACCTGTAGGACTGAAGGATGTCGATGATTCCTAAAAAGATGAGAAAGTTCTCGTCTTTATTTTTGGCAGGAATTCCACCAAATCTGAAAAAAGATTTTTGAATGATTAATACACAGTTATTTACTTTAAAATTGTTCCTATATATTATTTGAAAAGTAGTTGAAGCTGTTGAACATAAAGTAAAGCTAATTCTTGGTGGCGTCAGCATGGAAATCATCATCATTATAATCAACTTTTTTTTAGACTGTTCTTCCTACATTTCACAATGTATTGTTGTTGTGTCATTGTTCATTGGAAAGTTGTGTGTGTTTGAAAAAGCAGAAGAAGAAACAGAGTAGAACAAACAGAGAACATACAAACTAAAGCATACAAGTGTTTAGACTAGAGAGCCGTTTCAGTATATTAGGCCATGATTAACTTACATTTTATTTCATGTATTTACATCGTCATGTTACAATGTTTGATGCTTTTTCCCAATGCAATAAAGATATCTGGCAATCACCTACTCTGAGATAGCTGCAAAAATAACTCTAATATGAAACCAAGGTTTGAAATGTGATGTTTAAAACTGTATTCTCTATATATTACCTGCCATGAAGCCCCTAAAAAAACAAAGAAACTTGTCCACAAAGAGAACAGAATAAAAACATTACTCACGTGTCGTCATCCGCCACAGGTTCGGAGGCCTTGGTGTTCCCCTGGATGGACTCCAGGGCGGTGGAGTAGAGGACTTTCTGTCCCTTCCTGCTGTCACATCGACTTCCTCTGCTCAGAAGCTTCCGGTCCAAAACATGAACCCCCAGCAGGAGACTGTAGTCCATGATCTTAAAGCTCTCCAGGACCTGCAGAGAGATGAAAACTGGTGAGCAACTCCAACAAATAAACTTATAGTTCACTTAAAACTAATCGGAAAGTAATGACCTCTTAGATTTTTATTTGTAGTATGAAGAGCTATGAGACAGTCCCAGGAAAGTCCACACTGTAAGTAACTCATATCAGATCCCAAAACTCATTGGCAATTACCGCTCATCAACATTGGAACCACCAAAGAGAAAGATCTGAGCTTTTTGAAATGATAACTTTCAGTAACAATCATTTAGGACAGAAGCTTTGTCTTGTGGGCAGATCCTCCAGCTGAGTCAATAAAGTAGCATCAAGCTTATTTACTTTACAATTTACTTTATTGGTCCCGTAGGAAAATGTGTTCCTAAAACATTTACAAACCTATTAACAATTGCGACCTATTGCACAACCCGCATCGACATCCATATTACATTACTTGTGTGTTTAGTATGTATAAAAAAATCTATTTTAGTGAGAAAATAATATATTATCAGATTTGAAATTCAGGGTAAATCTAAACAGAACCTTCCTATGTTGCAGTATGTGGTCATACGCTGTCAAAATTAAGTTGTCATTTTCCACATTCTGGGTATTTGTGCAATTATTTGATCAATTTCATAAATAAAAGCTGATTCATGTAATAAAACAAGACTTTAAATGGTAAAATAACACCAAATTAAACGTATATGAACCACAAATACACTGTATAAAGTGTTCTTGCTGCAAAGCTTTAAGGTGACCTCGTCCACTCCCAAGTGGGTCCCAGCTAAAGCCTTAATCTGCAAACCAATATGCAGCACAAAATGAGCCTCAATCCCTCCGACAAAAAACACTGATGTCATGAACTAAGTCTCCTGTACACAAACTAAAGAGGGCCTTACTTTTCCATGGTGTTACCCAACAATAACTGAGGTCATGAAAAGAGGCCCCACACGAGCGCGTTACACCCAAACAGGCCAGTTCGTGCTCGGATTATGCGAGTCAGGCGCTTCGCTATGCTAGCTTAATCCTCCATCAAGGGACCACTGTTGATTCACGCTAATAAAATAACAAGCATGTGCCAATGAGGCCATCATACCTCCAAGTCCATTGGCTGCCCGTAGCCCAACACCCAGTGGCCCTACACACCATTCTTTGTGATAATCTTATTCTTGGAAGCAGATTTGAACTTTGAGCATGCAAACAAAAACGTACTTAGGTGTACAGTTTCTCCCCTAGCTAGCATTGGGAGAGGGAGAGCCTAAACATATGTTTAGCTAGAAAACCAAATAATTCTGTAAACATATGGTCCCCAGAGGATCACCATTTTGTTTTTCATCTCAATTTCCTTTTCACTAGAGCCACTTTCATGCCACAATGTTTACTCTGACGCAAGATATTTCACAATTTGATGGTCATATTTTCATGAATTTCTCTTATCACATTCCTGCTCGCATGAAGATGAACCAATCTGATTGTAATGATCCTATGACCCTACCACTACGAGTAATCGAGGGTCAATCTTTACAAAAGCTTTTGGACACGATGTTTGTTCTGTTAAACCATATACTTTGCACTGTAATTATTATTATAGCATTGTGACGAAGTGAAGTGAAGAAGAGTAAAGTGTCTTCAGTCAAAGTGTAAAAACATGTGATATTAAATTAACCCAGATTATTGTTTGGAAATGTTTTGCAATCTTCTGTGACTCCGCTTGAGTTTTGATAGACCCTGATTACAACCATCCTCATGGTAAGAGATGTATATCTTTATGTGAACCCACCCGACAGTCCCTCTGCAGGGTCTTCATCAGGGCGCTGTAGGTGTCTGCGTCAAAGTGCAGGCCCTCATGCATCTCCTGGAAGTCCAGGTCTTTGAACGTGGGCGAGGACTTGACGCGCTCCTTGCGTGATGCTCTGCGTTTGTACGAGGACCCCTTCAGGTCGTACTTGTAGTTCATCTTAATGGCGCGCGGCAGCACGTTGTTCATCACCACCACTCGGACGGTGACACCGCCGCACTGGATGCAGTAAAGGCCGTAGAACTTGGGCAGCAACGTCCTCGGGTTCTGATTCAGATTCTACAAAACACAAGGAGAGTTTTTGTTCAGGAAGATATTTGTATATAGAGAAATGTTTGGCTTATTATTGATCGTTTTCGTTTTTTCGGAGTTTTGAGATGTGCCAGAGTCCATGAAAAAAAAAAAGAGTAATCCGAGGTCTGATAAGAAGCAGGCAAAAACCGAAAACTGTTACTTAGCATTATATTAAAAAGGTAGCATATATTTTACACGTTTCTTTTTTTTTAACTTGACACATTTATTGTTGCAATGACATCAAATTTTCATGAAATAAAATGAAAATATCTTGGTTTAACAATAAACTTTTAACATTACAGAGGCAGCTTTTTGTTTTTCTAGTGTGGGAGCAGACCAAGGGGTAGAACTAGAACCAGATGGAGGGATTATATCTCTTCTCTGGCCTGGGAGCGCCTTGGGATCCCCCAGTCAGAGCTGGTTGATGTGGCCAGGGAAAAGAAAGTTTGGGGCTCTCTGCTGGAACTGCTGCCCCCGCGACCCGACCACGGATAAGCGGGAGAAGATGGATGGATAGTGTGGGAGCAAAACAGTAAGAAAAAATGCAACATTTAAAACATTCAGAAATCAGTTAAAGAAAGAACTGCACCAAACTGGACCTTTACTTTAAGGATATACAATTATTCTTTTGATGAGTAACACATTTGAATCTGCACGGAACCTTTAGGTCCAACATTTCACGTTGAACAGTTTTTGCTAAATATGTGAACTGGTGTGCACAACAAGAGTTTGTTTTCGATGAAGGAGCTCACCATGTAGTACCCAGGAAGCAGCTTCTGCAGGAACTCTGCCTCTTTGTGCTGCACCGTCTTGATGATGAACTCATCGTCGCTGGTGAGGTAGAACCAGGAGCTGCTGGCTCCGGGGTTGCTCAGCTCGATCAGAGGCTCGTTGCAGATGGAGTACTGCAATTCAGAATGATGCAGCAGTGTTAGAGTGAGAAAGTGTTGCAATCGAATCAACCATCGAGCTGCATCAGAATGACGAAGTGGATTTCCACACTGACCAGATAGTCGTCTGGTTTGATGCCGAACAGCTCTCTGAAGTAACGAAAGGCCAGTGGTGCGTACGTTTTCAGACGGAAATCTGGGTAGTGATGTGCTGGAGTCATGTTGCTGCCCTCACTGGAGAACAAACAAAATGCATTTAGGTTAGGATAAGAACAAAGGAAATGTACAACGACAAAGCAGTAGCTGTTCCGACATGCTGTCAAAACATTTTGTGTCACCGTAAGTAAAGCACAGGTGCAAAAAACAAGAAGTATTCCAGGGTCCTTTTGATCATGCCAGTTCAGCGTCACGTTATTGTGTGTTAAAAAGACACTTAAATACAAAGCCATGTTAGTGTCATTTGTAACACCTGTGCTTTTATAAATGTTAAAATGTCTTCTGTGAAAAAGCAATATTGCTGTGGTTTTCGACCAAACCACAATGATTTTGAGGTTGTAAACATCCAAAGTGACTTCCTTAATCTTTATATATAAATATGAATATATGCTACAGTATCTGTTATTTATTTGACAGTTGAAATTATTTTCATCTCTGATACTGACACTACAACTTTGTGTATCTGCTGTTACACTTATGCTCTATATCTGTCTTTTTCCCCTATCTTAAACAACTATGAATGCGTGTTGCTTTATCTACTGAAGCCATCTAAAAAAACTCGTGCTCAAACTATGAAATTAATATTCTACTTCCCTAAAGAAGAAATACATAGCTCACAATACTCAGTTACTCAAAACTAATACAACTTGTTGTTTAAACTTTTCCACACGCACAAAACTTTAAGCGGCATATCTGATTGGTCAGAACCGATTCAAACATTGAAAAAGAAATCCATGGTGCAGATTTGTACGAAAGTTTAAATGTGAGATTTAGGAATGCCAAAAATAAATCAGTACTTATAATTCCAGTGTATACAATCGGGTATAACTCTGAAGCCTACAGGTTACCTGAATGACAGTTGTTGACAGTTTAAACTGATTGATTTTACTGGATTTCACTTTTTTCAGATATCCAGTGATTCAAGCCAGAATCAGACTCCTACCAATACTGAGTAGATTGAAGTAGTTTAAGGTTATCCATTCCCTTTGTACACAAAACAATTATAATTTGCTTTTGGGGGGGCCTGAAAGGATTTGGAAATCCAAGTTTAAAGACAGATAAATGTTTTAACACAGCAAGCAGGTTTTAACTCATTCAAAAAGAAAATAATCACCTTTGTGATTTGAGAGAAAAGATCCTTTATGGGAATTCATCTGCATATTTATGAATGTCAACTAAAATAAGGAAGTGTAGAGTACCTGGGCAGAAAAGCGCTTTCCACCACAGAGAAGTCCTGCATGAGAACATCTCTGTCTGGTTTGGAGCTGAGGTTTCCCACAGCGTAACCGATGCCCAGCTGGATGGCTCCCTTCAGAGCTGCTGCCGTGGGCTAGCTCACCAGAACAGGGAAGAAAAAAAAGATACTTGTTTAAAAAACAAAAATAAATCAAGCAGTTTTTCAAATGACAATGATCAATCTCCATAACGTTAACCCTTTTAATTCTGCGTGTTAGCATGCCAACAAGTCCGTTAGCACATATCACATTTGATGAAGAATATTGCTTGCTTAGTCTTGACCACAGTATTGGATCTATACCGATGAACCAGCATTGACTTCCCTATAACCAAACTAATCAAAATCTAAGTCTTTAATCTTAAATCTTCCTAACAAGGAAACTCATTTGCAGCCAGGATTTATACAAAACCATAAACATTGATGGACAGCAACAAACAAGATATTATATTTTACTTTGATGAGGCTACCGACAAAGTCCCACACCAGTTACTAATTAGCCTTAATATATAGAAAATATAACTTGACAAATACAAAAAATGTTATTTAGCTCGACTTATTTTCCTCCAACAAACTGAGCTGCAGTGAAAGCTCTGTGTGAAGCTGATCAAACTAATCTTCTTGCCCTTTTTCTCTATTACCGCCATCACTAAACAGTTATTAAATAACATATAGCTGACTGACGGAAACATAATAAACACTAGTAAAAATCAATGGTACAAAACATTTGGAATTTCTATTATTTTAAATGTTGTTAATCATTCAAATTGAATACAACATTATTTTTGCTTATTTAAATGCACCATTTATTCTACATCCTGCTAGGTGACACTTGGGGTAGTTACCCCATCTTCAGGGTAGAGCAACAGCCCTCAAAATGTCTACGCACATCCCTGGTGTGGCTGTCTTCTAAAATGAGGATGTTAGCGATCTTCCTTTGAAAGCATAACATGAAGAACAATGAAGCCTGCCTACCTTGTGTTTGTAGAGTTTAGTTCCACTTCCTGCGCTGTTTACCGTGGCGGTTGACATCTTTTGGGCAGATGGAAGTTGATGAGAGGGAAGCTCGGCCGTCCTTCCTCCAACTGTCGCTTTCTGAGTTCCTTCTTTACGCTCAATGATGAATGCAGGGATTAAACCTCACATGGGCTTTACCGAAAATGCATTTTCCAGGTGCACCACTCCTGAGGTAGAAAGAAAAAGAGTTACACACTGTGCCACATTTGCATGAAAGTCAATGCAAAGCTGGTTGTACAAGTAGCATAAGAATTTCACCGACTATAACAACTTCTAAAGTTTGACGGTATAGTTTAAGTGAGTCTTTCCATATGACTTACAAAGAAACGTCTAGACCTCTCTGTCCAGGGCACCGCTGAGATCTGCGGGACCACCAGTGTTTATTAAAGTCTTTAAAGTCCAGAATCCCTCACAACAACCCTTGATCCTTATTAGGAAGGAATGGAACATGCCCCTGTTTTATAACTGTACACAAACAGGGCTCAGTGCTTTGTCCCTTAAGTATATCTGACCCTATAAACTTTGGCTTATTATGGAAACGGCAACAACAAATATTTTTTTAGTTATATTTACTATTTTCACCCAAATTAGCATAGATAATGATTCATTTGGGTATTTTAAAATTATATTTCAGAAAAATTCTAATACAAAAATGGTCTTAATGTAGGTAATAACTCGGGAAGTTTGATAGTGACATCTAGTAAATGTTTTACCAATAGCTTAAATGTATTAAGTAAAACAGATATGCCACTTCATCTTAGAAATAAATCCTTGACTGATATGTCAACTAAATGAAATAAATATTTACAATTTTTAACCCGGCTTCATCCCATGTTCAGATTTATGTTTTGGAAATGATAGCAAATTAACACATTTTTATTAAGATACTGATATGCATATTTGAACATTACATTTCAAAAAACTTATCCGACAAAAATAATGGTCTTGCTGTAAGCCACATGTGTCAAACTCAAGGCCCGGGGGCCAAATCAGGCCCTTGGTGGATTTCATTTCGGCCCACAGGATAATTTGTAATTACTATTAGATCTGGCCCGCCGGTATATTGCACGCACACCTTCCTCAGCTCAGAGCCTGAGCCCAAACATTGATGAACTTGCACCCAAGATGAGATGCCAAGTATCTGAACTAGCATCACAGAGCAGCACACTGAGTTTAATGGATGTTTCCTTTTGCACTTTCTCTCTTGCGACAACAGGGCATGTTTGTTTTGTTCTTTGAGGGAAATTGTTTTTTTGAAGCTCTTGGCCTGTAGACAAATGTACTCATAAGAAATGACTCTGGAAAAGCTGCAGATAGAGCCATAAGAAATGAATGCAACTGATTATTAAATATTGTTTCTATAGGAAATCATTTAAGCTTTGTTAGTTCCAGGTTCAATAAGTTCATTTCAATAAGTTTTGCAATTAACATTGAACCAGTCAGGCCCTCGACTAGTACCGATTTTTTTATTTTGGCCCACTGTGAATTTGAGTTTGACACCTCTGCTGTAAGCAATCAGCTGGGCAAGTTTCATTGTAAAATGTAATAATTAAAAATATCACCTTTTTATTTGTTGTATATAAAAAGCTAAGTCTACTTCTAAGAATATCATGTCATATTTGTCGTCAAATTAAATAAAAACGACCATGTGTGGTTAAGGATCAGCCAGTTATAGACTTATATATTAAAAAACAAACACTGCCGCAACATTGGCATGCAGTCAGCATTATTCAAAACATGTTGTAACACCAACAAATGTATTTCTTTTCAAATCATATTGACTTCTTCTCATTTTAAAGTTTGAGTTACATTAAGTTAAAAACAATGATGGGCAAACACTGAGTTTTGAGGAATTCCCCAATTAACGTTCAATTTCTTTGTATTATTATTATTCTTCTGAAGACGTTTATAGCTATTTTCCATTTAACTACGAAACCAGGGATGTTCACCTGGATAGTAGAGAGTGTCCTGACATTCTGAAATCCTGGAGTTGTTTGTTTTACTTTAGGCCCTATTCTTGTTTGAAGTGTAAATATTAGCGTACAAAACAAAATTCCAATCGCAACATGTTTTTGTGTCTCAAACGAACCGGCACAGATCCTATCACAAGCCCCTGTTTATTTTAAGCACTGCGTCAGGATGTGGTGTTGTGGTCGGACTCAGGAAGAATGAAACTGTTTCATAAATGTCTATAGGTTTCAATTACAGAGGCTGAAGAGATCAACAAAATGGCTAAGGATCATTCCTTTTCTTAAAGAGACTTGATGTGATTCGTGCTTAGAGTAGTGAATGGGTTTTATTAGTGTACATAGAGTCTTTGGCAGTTCATTTAGGGTTTCCTCTGGAGCACTTTACATATTAAAATCACACAGAGTGATGTAACAGCCAAACACGGCTGAAAACATGTTATATTAGGCACCTTTAACAGAGCATTAGTTAGAAGTATGACAACTTATAAAATACAAGAAAAGCAAGCTGATTGTGAATGAAGTACCTGTATGCTTCTATTGATATCCACACAGATCATTTGCTTTCATGCAACCAAAGTTTGCCAAAAGATGATTGGTAGGTCTACTGCTTGTACAAAGGACACCAGAATTTTTCTGATGGCAGCATCTTGTCATGTTGCAAATAATTAAAGATGTGTTTATGCAGATATGTTTATAGAGATCCAGGGATTTCCACAGTCATGAGGATTCATCCTCTTGGCGCCACAAATGCAAATATTACTTTTCATAGGCAAAATGGTTTTCATGGTTGGCCCAGCATGTGTCATTCTACCTATTTTTAAATAATGACTGAATGTTATTTAGACTTTAAAAATACATCAACAGGGATTTCCATACCGATACAAATAATCGTGTGGGTTATATGCAAAAAGAGTCTATGCAACCTGCAATAAAATCGGCGTAGAGTAGGATCCATCCTCGTTGGAGACCACAGTCAAATTTTTATATCCACCCGTTTAAAGTGATCTTTCAATCAATGAGGATAGACTACATGTTGGACATCTCTTAGTGTAACACAAAACACTTAAAAGCACCACATAATGCCTCCAAAATAACAAGTAACTTTTGAAAAAAGTTTACAGACAAATGTAGAAGTTTCTTGTGTTAGACTGCACTAGTTAAAGCTAAGAGTTTAGGCTGTATGGTGTTATGGTATAACTTATTTGGCAGGTAAACTCAGGTGAATATTTAAACCCTGCACACTCTCACGCAACCAGCACACTGCAGCTCTTTTGCATACATGTAAACGATGACAACCCCGTCCAGCTCACTGCCGACATTTTACTTTCTGTCTGACTGAAGGGAAGTCTAGCACATTTCCTCCTGACACACTTAGTTCATCATCCTCTTGAATAACACACACATACAGACTGCGTGACACTATAATGAATCTTGATTATCATTCAGTTAATCAACATCAAGTTACACAGTTAATCATATCAAGTTACAGCTTAGTGTTAAACATACATACAAGTTAAAGAAGTGGCTCAGTCCTCACTAAAAATAAAAGTTGATGGGAAGTAAAGGTAGTTTTAGAAAGAATAAACACTCTTTGGCTTCTTACCTTAATTAGCATGGTCGTACTGTATGATGACGAGATGAATGCAGGACAGTGAAATAATACTGCGCTGTGTGATCTGAACTCTGTGGCCGACCGTGGTGAAGAGCAGAGAGCTGCAGTGACTGGAGAGCATCCTCACCACTTCCTGTATATCTGCCTCTCTCTCTCGCTCTCTCTCTCTCGCTCTCTCTCTCTCGCTCTCTCTCTCTCGCTCTCTCTCTCCACCTTCTACCTGTTGTTTTATTTCCGAGAAGATGAGTCAGACTCAGTTTACTTAAAAAACTCATTGGATTAAATCAATTCAAAGAATATATGTAGCTCAAACCAAAACTAAGTACATCAATTGTGTTAAATACACACAGAGTTGTCCAACAAATAAACCATACATTTTGAATTAATCTAACCTAATACATTTCAATATGAGTGAAATGCTAACTACATGTTGTTTAACACCCATTACATATACAAGTATATTCCTTAAATAGATATTATTTATTATTTATTTGTTATTTTGTCACATCTAAGTAGGGCTTGACTTTATTTATTTTTTTAACCCAATTACTTAGTTTTTTTAGGGAGTAAAGTACTATTGTCTTTTAACTCTCAATTTACTATCAACTGACTTTAATCTACTTCTTAAACACAGTGATTCACGCCGGCATCAATCATTAATACAAAAACTTAAATATTATTTTCCCACAAAAAATAAAATGCAAATTGAATTATAGTGTTTTAATGCATTCTCATACAACATGCAGATATACTAATATCATATAAACTATAATGCAATTGTCACCTATGGGCTTCCATAATATTCTTCATTATAATGATTGTATTAATTGACTTTTAAATATTGGAACAAGAAAAAAAAACATAACAAGGTTTATAAAAAATATATGAAAGAAAAGCTATAAATAGTCTCGTATTATTAATGTTGTCTTCATAAAGGCTACATCTCCAAGATTAAAAACCACTTACCAGGCAGTCATTATGGTTTTTATGGTATGAATGTTGTTGCTGTTGTAATACTAATTCTGTCCACAAGAGGGTGAAGTGTACCACTACTCCATTTGACAGACTAAACTTAAGTATTTATTTCCTTCCGGTTTAATTTAAATTTCTCTCTTCAAACTAAACTAGTAAGTGATGTAACATTAATAAGTGTTCAAGCTAAAACAAATGAATACAAACTTTACCTGACAACACTTTGCGAGATTATCCTGGCAAACATGTAGTTTGTTTACAAGCCGTCTGAAGTCATAAACAGAAAAAAAAAAAAAAAAAGATTTCAAGGAGTGATTGTGTGTATTCATTTTGGGTAAGGTTAGATTGGTTCAAGGACAAGAGGTAATTGATTTAAAGATAACAAGCGGGAGTTTCAGATAATTTATTTATTGTCTCATTATCTGATTCAGATTGTTTGCTGTTGATCTGGCAGAAAAGTGGATAATAAATCACAGTTACATTGCACAAAATACGTATGATTGAAATAACATTTGAGCATATATTCAAACGTAATCAAGCTTAATAACATAAGATGAACAGAAGCCCTATAGATAAACCTCTTATGCTGTTATACATTTACAACTTAAAGCAAAGGAAACTCACGTATCATTTATGCAGACAACATGAGGGAAGCCAGCTCTTTTGTTAAGGAAAAGGCTTGGCTACAGGTGAGCTGTTCTTCCTTATCGATTACTTAGCCCCGCCCCTTCAGGATGGTAAATCGCAGGTAGAGGAATTCGGAGTGGGAGGTGCTTTTCCACAGAGTATGTCGTCTTATTATTATTATTTACAATATGCCTATACATAAGTCTCATACAAAAGCATCTAGAAATGTAAGAACAGACTCAAATACTCACATTTTGCGTATTGAGAGACCCTGCTATTTGGTACAACTTAAGAAGTGCAGGAATGATTACACAATGGAAAAAAATAATGTAATTTTTTTTTTGTATGATGTGACAAGAACAAATATGTTTTTTTTGTAGGATATGTGAGGACTTCAGGAGTTTTAGGCCTACTTTGAGAACAAACATGTCAGTGTTTCCCTCTGACCTCTAGGGGGTGCTGCAGCTCAAACCCTCCGATTCCCAATGTACAACGTCATCTTCTCACATAAATTAGTAAGTAAGTGTGACAGTAACATTATAATCTTTACTATCCTCCTGTATTCACATATCTTAATTCTTCTGCCCAGACTTAGTTGTTTGTGCTAGTCCCTTCCTCAATTTGTTCCTTTTTTATTTAACCCTGTAAACAGCTCTCTATTTCTGACCCTCTCTAGCTTATTGGTGAAAGTAGTACTGACTCAAGTATTATGACATCCTTGTCATTTAATTGATTATTTCCATTTTATTCTACTTTATACTTGTAATCCCCAACATTTCAGGGGCAAATAATGTCATACTACATTTATTTACCACCGTTACTAGTTACTTTTTACATTTAAAAACACATGATATGATGCAGTACTGTACTGCTAATCTTACCAGTCTCTTGAAGTGGCTTCACATAGACAAACTAAAGTACTAAAATGATCTTACATTCATTAGTTAGTGATAAACACTTGATATTATATCATCCATTTTTATTAGGGCTGTCAAACGATTACAATTTTTAATCAGATTAATCACAGCTTTAAAATGAATTAATCATGATTAATCACCATTCAAACTATGTCCAAAATATGCCATTTCTTTATGTAGCTATATTGTTGTGGGAATGGAAAGATAAAGGAAAGAAGGCGGATATATCCATTTAACATACAGTATGTATGTATGTTTATTATAACATTGTTTTGTGTGTCAAAATGACAGACAGCCCACACACCTATCAATCATCAAACCGTGGGGTCATAATTCATTACGTGTTGATTTCTATCAACACGTAATGTTGTATCGATGTATAGAGATGTATTACAGAAAAAGTATTCTCCGCGTCGGGACTTCCTGCAACAACACCACGCCGTTATCTTGATTCTGATTGGCCAGAAGCAATTGTCAAAGATGTTCTATTGAGAAGACGATCACTACGTGCCAAAAGTTTTCAAAACCGTTTCTAGTCTTCGGTATTTCCAGACAAGTGACTACTGAAATCAATCTTACTCATTGCTGTCTCTGCAATTTACTCGGCGCGAGTTGGCGGAATTTATTTTGCTTACTTTAACATCCTTTTTCATGGTGGGGCTAAGCCATTTCTTGGTATGGCTGTAAATTATCCCTGCGTTGCCACTGGTGGGATGTATGGGGCGGGCCATAATTCAAAAAATTAATTACCGCAGTTAACACGATAATTTTGACAGCATTATTTTTTAAATAATACGGTGAACAGTCCCATTCTGAATAATGAAGACTGTTACTTTTTATACTTCAAGTTCATTTACCTGATTATACTTATGTACTTTTAACAACTTGAATTCACGAATTTATTTGGCTATTTTGATTGTAGAATTTAAACTTCTACTCAAGAAAAAGATCTTCTTTAACCTTTGTCTTTTTCTTCTTTCCCTCCCCACGCCCTCCCCCCGCCCCTCTAAGTGGGACATAGTTCGAGTTGTTGGAGGTTTGTTTGGGAACACCAGAGGAGACGCTCTGCCTGCATGTCGGCCCTCAAGACCGTGACTTCAGGCCAAAAGAGATGAAGATCCAAAACATGGCCTTTGGCACATTTGGCAGCTAGACAGCTGCGAGGGTTGCGGAGCTGCTGGTAATATTTCCTGTTCCTCTCTACAAATACTACACCGGACACTGGACTAAGACTGTCTGGATTTGGCTAAATCCTCAGGGAAAACCCCCGAGTGAATAGAGAATGTGTCATTATGTAAGCATTGTACCACTTATGAGCAAGCTGAATCAATAGTGATTTTTAAAGTTAGGAAGTATCACCTTTTGTCTCTTGATCCTAATCTAGTTATTTTAAAGAGGACATATTATGCTCATTCTGAGGTTCCTTTTTGTATTCGGAGCCTCTAATGCAACACTTTTACATGTTTTACTGTTCAAATAGGTCTTTGCATTTAACCATGTGTATACAACCTAAACAATTCAAGAATAATGCAAGTAGATCAATGCAATATTCTGCTCTCTGATGTCAATCCTCATTCCACTGTTTTGAAAACAGGATACAAAAACAGTATACAACAGCCTTGTTTTACTTTTTTTTTTTTTTTTTTAAAGTTGAATATAAGAGGAAATGACTTGCAAAAATTGCCTTTTTTCTGCACTGCTACGGATCCTTGTCTTATAACATACTAAGAACTTTGATTTTAAGGTGAAAAACTATATATATAAGGACATTAGGCTGTAAAGTTATGTAACAGTTGTACATTGTAAAACTCATACGTCTATGTATTCTTTGTGTATAACCCTTCAAAATGAATCAACAACTTGAATAAAGGGCGTAACTGTCAACTGTGACTTAATTATGCATGTTTTTTTGGGCGTGTGAGACAAGTATATCTTCACAAGGCGTTTCGACCACAATTTAGCTGAAGTCAGAACCACAAAATGACTTCGCAGGAAAAGGAAAGCTTTATTTCGTAACTATTTTTGAACATACTGTAGGCGTGTTTTGTTGAGGACAACACAGACGACTAACCCAAATGTGTACTTATCTACATATTTGTTAAATGTGACACATGCTTTTGTAAGTTTCAGAGCAGTTCATTTTCTTAGCTTCATAATGGCAGTGTGCAGGTGTATTGGCTCAGAGAGGCTGTGTTGATGCAGCTGTGCTCATCACACACAGTCGGAGAGAGAATCTGCCCTCAGTGCTGCTGGGAGGCTCTCAGATATCTAGAGCAAACACACAGAGACAGGTCGGAAATAATGAAATGCATTAATGTTCAACCATAGTAAACTACAAGACTAATTTACTACTAATGTAACAAGGCCATTAGGGCTCACCACTCAAAACACTGCGGCGAGGACCCTTACAAAAACACAGCGTAGCACAGATATCACCATCACAATGGAATATGTCCACTCGCTGCCAATGTGCTTTACTTATATCTTAATGATACTATAAGGGCATTTTTAGACAATCCTTGTTGTTAAGACACCAGAGGCTGTTGAGTACTAGAGTCAGCTGCTCTGTTGCACTATTTCTATTTTATTTGTATTTACTTACACATCTCATAACATTCTCTTGCACTATTTTATGTCCTTTATATATACAGTACATGTTGCGCTGTTGGAGGAACCTGTTACTTTAGTTTTTAATTGCCATGTACATATGACAATAAAGCCTTGAATCTTGAATCTTGAATCTAGAGAGCATCCTTGGCATTAACCAAAACAGTGATATTACATTACATCATAATCATATATCATATTTTTAATCATTTTTTTCCACTTTTTTACAGGTTACACACCTAATTGTCAGCCTGAAAGAAAAATGTAAAACAAATCAAACATCGTATTTAGAATAATATTACTATAACTCTCTGATGTACCTGTATCTCCAGGTGGTCAATGTGCCGCCGGCGTCTGTCAATCATTCTGTCCCGGGCTGAAAACTCTGAGTTTAGACTGGCTATCTTTCGGGCCTGTTTATCCATCACAACCTACAACACATCAAAGATAATAAATGGCAAGAAAAATCGAATCTGTCACATGTTAAATATGTGTTTGTTTATTTATTAAAGGTCCCCAAGTATACTGTTATCCATCAATATATTATAGGTCTCAGATACAAAACATGTCTCTGAAGTGTTTGGCATACCTTGGTTGGTGATTGGCTGATGGTTAAGTCAAACCAACGTTATGACATCGTAAAGTGGCCAAAATCAGCTCTTTTTCAGACAGGTTTTTATATAAATGGATCAGGACACATGTTGATGTATAAAAGACATGGAAAGGTGGATTTTGCATAATAGGTGATCTTGGTTGATGATGTTGATGATTCTTGGTTTCGGCTTACCTTCACGGAGCCCATGTCCAGCTGGGTTTTCCCCCTGGACTTGGGCTCCGTCAGGCTCTTTATTCTCTGAAGGACCCGGTTGATCCGCTGCTGCATGGCTCCCTGCTCCGTCTCCACCTCCTCCAGAACCTTCTGCAGATCTCTGGCTGCCTTCCACAGCCGGTCCCCCCGGGCGCTCAGGATCTGCAGGTCCTTCCTCACCTCAAAACCACATCATTGTACAATATTTATAGCTGTGACTATACGAAAATGCAGGTTTCAAATTAATATATGGATAATTTCTGTGTGAAGCAAGTCTAAAAGCGACACCAAACTCAAAATAAAAGTCTGAATTCGTAACTTTTGAAGTCCAACTAAAGTTCAAAATTACTTTTAAGTCTTTATTCTTTAAAAACATACAAACAAATTGTATTAATAAAGTGTAATTATAATAATACAAAATAATAAATACATAAATAAAAAGGACAAGATAAAAAAAACGGAAAAATGAACCCTTACATTTTTCGTTTCCAGGTTCTCAGTTGTGATGATTTTTTTTTTAAATATTGTGGTTGACAAAAATATTTTTGTTTTATCTTTTTTTATTTGCAGTCAGACAACATAAGGAATATAATTGCATAACCTTGGGCTTTCTCACATTCCCTGTATGTGGCATTTGAGACGTAATGAATAATGATTCAATCAAGAGAATAAATGGCAGATTTGATCATGAAAACTGCTGTTAGTTTGAGTCCTACAACTTCCAAAAAAACACAAAAGTCCCACAAAGTGTTGTGGGTCAGAGAACAGGGAAAATGTGTTTCTTTTGCTCTGTAGGGTGGTACCCTTCCTCACCTGCCTGTGATTCCGTCCGGCCTTCAGACTCTGCTTCCTGAGGCTCTCCAGGTTCCTCGTGGCTCCGTCCAGCTCGGCCTCCGCCTGCTCGCCCCTCTGCTCCAGCTGCCGGGCGTTCTCCTCCACGCCCTTTAGCAGGTGAGCCAGGCCCAGCGCCAGCATCTTCAGCTGGGACACGGGGACCCCCCCTGCCTCCTCTGAGGTGGAGGGTGGAGGGGCTCGCTCGGCCTGGCAGAGCCCCACCAACAAAACAGACAGCTGTAGCACTCGGGTGACCCTCATATTCCAGGATTTCATCCGTTGAAGCCTCTATGCCCCCTTCTAAAATCTAGATCCTTAATATTGAGTGTCCGAAACCAGATCTGATTAACATCCCAGATATGTGGCTTCAGACAGGGGCTCCTTCAAGCTCAGGAGAAGAAGCTACATCTGCTGGGCCCAAGTGTCTTAATGAGCCTCAAATGTTCCCCCAGGAGGTCTGGAGCTTTGAGAGTGATGAGGGATGTACAGATGAGCAGAGGGAGGACAGCCATGCAGACGAAGACAAGGGGGGAGTTCCCAGACTCACGCATGGACTATAAAGTAAAAACATGTAACTGGACTGCACTTGGAGTATTCTAAAAAAAATCATATCCAGAATTAACAAAAAATGGATGCCTTTTATGAAGGGTTTACAAAACACAAAACACGCTAATTAAGTGCATAATATTAAGCTTCAGGTTTACTGTAGTTAACGCTGCTGAACTTTGGACACCTTGCTCTTCAGGCAAATGAGCCTGTGTGATAATAGAATAATAGTACAGCAAGAGAGACCTCTGCTGGCTGTCTGAGGAACTTGAGTTAGCTTCTTGCTCTGAGAACGGTCTCAAGTTTACTGTAATCCGAGAACATGATTCGTTTTTTTTTGTGTTTTTGCTGTTTGAATTTGCTATGTGACATTTGGGTATTTGTACTGTCACTAAGGAAGCTTAGAGGGGACTGTTTTACGAATATAAATAAACAAACCCATATTTTTCAACTCCACATGGCCTATCTTGTCAACCTATAATTTGCTCAGTAACCATTTGCTTAGAGGTTCTTATAATACTATGTATAATGTGCAAATAAAGAGTGGAGAATTCTTGTTATGCCCTGTGTAGGGTGTCCTTGTATTGGATAAACTGTAATAAAGTGACCCACAGTATAGAGTGCCTTCCAGGGGAGAAAACATGCGCATCCCCTTGCAGTGGAGATAACACGATAAAGTGTTTTCTATGGTAACCTAACAGTAAAGAAAGTGTTAAAAATGTCTATTTGGGCAGACCTTGAAATCCAAAAACGCATATTTAGGCTGCCCTGCATGCTAGAAAACGTGCTGTTGTGTCACTAACCCACCACTCTCTTTTTGGCCCTGCCTCATATGCCGCCTACAGACCTTTATTTATTTTTAATTTTGACACTGAAAAAGAGAGGTGACGCATAGATATAATATTACAGTGGACTGCGATTGTTTTTTGCTTAGGCATTCAGATGTGAGTGAGTGTATCAGAGCTTTTTTGGCTTTGTTCACTTCCTACACTCAGCCTCTGAATGCAGTGCTTTGTACCAAGGAGAGCCAGACCAACAAACTGTTCTTTGAATTGTTTTGGAGTCTAGCAGCCCTAATGCACAAACGACACTATGTGTACTCATAAAGCCTGATTTATAAAGGAGAGAAAGCGTCAGTCTGCCCACTGCTTCCTGGCATTCAGAATTCACAGAAAGCTGCAGGGAGGCAGCATCACTGAGACTTTGAGGCTGCGGACCGGACACAATATGCAGTAAGTTCAAATGTTTTTTTATCATTTTAACAGACATTTTAAACATTTCTGATGAGGATTAAAAATTCTATGCTATCAGAAATATCTTCAAAGATACTTGTCACATAAAATACGTTGAGTCTTCGAAATGTAACCTTTTTGTGTATTCAGTCAATGTTTTCGTTTAAGCCGATGCAGTGAAGACATGTCTCAACTTTTTTAAATTTGCATTTTAAGAAAATATTCACAAAGCATTCGTAACAAAATAAACACATAGATTAACTATAACAGATGAGAAATCCGAAAATAAATAATACAATAATAGTAATAATAATATTACAAATAAAAAGAAAGGATACATTATTAATACTCAGGTATACATTCATTAAACTAATTATATTGTTCTACTACTTGATCCATTTCCCCACCTTTCCTCAAAGATATGCATTTGGTTTCTAATTCTCATATTTGTTGTCTCCATTACATTCATTTCATTTACTAGAAATGTCTCAACTCTATGACTGCTTGTAATCCAATTGAATCAAAGTGTGCAGTTTGAAATAAGACAACAGTTGGAAGAAAACATTGACAACAAAAGTGACAAGGAGATTAAAATTGCAAGTGTGAAGATGCGGTTAATAACAAATGCTTTTACTCTTGATGAAAAAAGTGTTCAAAATACCAAGCTATGAGAAAAAAAATGTTTCAGTGCCCAGACAGCAGACAAACTTGGTGGTTGTTTGCCACACCAACTTTATTTATACATCAAATGTTGTGTGTCTCAGTTTGTTCTGCTGCCCCCAAGTGGCCAAAATGTCCAATAATGCAGCTTTATAAAGTAATACATAGTAAAGTTGGTCTCTGGCTTATTCCTGTCCCAGCTGGACTACGGTGATACCATTTATAGATTTGCCTGTCCCACTGTTTTGGCCAAACTTGACCCACTCTACCATGCTGCCTATAGGACTCATCATTGCAAACTGTAGCCTAACTGGATGGTCCTCACTCACTATGCGTAGGATGCAGCATTGGTTTTTATTAATGTATAAAGCCATTTTAGGTCAGCTTCCACTCTACATATGTGCCAGATTTGCTCCAGTTTGTAACTCTCACAACCTCAGATCCAGTGCCTGGATACGGTTCTAGGTTCCTGCTGTGCGGACTGAGGCTGGGAAAAGGAGTCTTTTTTATGATGGTCCTTGGTCTTGGAATGACCTTCAATCACGCTTCAAACTGAGGGCACTTGTCTCAATAGCATGTTTTAAATTGAAGTTGTCTGAAGTCCTTACCACTAGCTGCTCTTGAAGTAATAAGTAGTGCACCTTTCTTACTGTCCTAATGTTCACAGTGACTGATTTTTTTTCTTTTGTTTTCTTAGTTATGTTCTCTGTATTTTATGTGTAACGTTGCTGCCTTCTTGGCCAGGTCAGCATTGCAAATGAGATTCTATCTCAATGCTTTTATCTGTTTAAATAAAGGTTAAATAAAAATAAAATAAAAATACGGTTTTAGACACTTAATTTTATTTGAAAGTCTTGTTGAAAAGTATGAATGAATGGAGAATTGTTGCAGGTGTTCTGGCTTTAAATACTCCATGTTTGATTAGTAACCCCCCAAATTGACAAATAAACCCCGGATGATATACTGCTTTGTTTCTGGGTGTGACACTTTGTAATAAGAGTGTACATGAATATCTTGTCACCATATATATCCTGGTGTCTGCATATCTACATGTGTGTGTGTCTTAGCTGTGAGATGAACATGAAAGTGAGATGGGAGCACAGAGCCGTGATGCACGCAAGCATCTATGAGCTGATCAAAGAGCAGTCACATGATGTCATTGTGCTGCAGGCAGGGGCTGCTGGGGTCCATGCGTTAAGGTTGTAGCTTTAAGTGTATGGAGAGGAGTGTGAGGCCCTATTGGCGACATTACTACAACTTTGGCTAGTAAATTCATGAATCTAGTTTAAGTTCATACCAATTTAGTTGCTACCCGTATATTTCTGCTCACTAGCATTATGTCTATTAGATTTAAAGCTTCTGAACTGTTTTAGATGTCCCTCAGTTTTCCAGCATTGATTTCCCAGCATTCTTGGTTTCTTGCACTGCACCCACCCTCATTCTTTTAATGTCTGCTTCTGAGCATGTGCAACAATTGTCCTATGGATACTCATCTAGGACATCTTTAATGTACCGGATTTTGATTGTGCGAATAACTCAGCTCATATCATATTGCTATAGTGGCATTTTATAAGTCTGTTGTTCAAGTAAAACATGCTAAAGCAGAGTTTAAAAAGCTAAAAGATTATTATTTTGCCTTGCCTAATAGATATCAACTAAATAGAGTATAGTTGCATTTATTTAATTGAACAGCTCACAAAGTTTAATTGTTTTGAGTTTACGAGTGAAACTTTCAGTTGATCTTGAATAAATTGCTATATCAATGTTTGTTTTGTTGTTCTGCAGGCTTCAGTCTAGCTCATATGGTAACCTATGGTAGGGAGGCTGTGGCGCAGTGGACTAGTGCGTTGGTGTTCAGATCAGGGGAGCACAGGTTCAAGCCCCCCTACAGTCAGCATGTCGTTGTGCCCCTGAAGACACTTCACCCCAAATTGCTCCTGTGGGGATTGCCCACAGTATTGAGTATGTGAGTTGTTTTGGATTAAAGTGTCTAACCAGTAATGTAACTTGAGCAGATAAGGACCTCTGTCACTGGTAAGCTCTCACTGCACACAGTCAGCATCTTCTCTTCTTCTCTGCTGGTTGTAGTGTTTGGCCATGCAGTTG
This sequence comes from Notothenia rossii, assembly GCF_949606895.1. Taxonomy (NCBI): domain Eukaryota; kingdom Metazoa; phylum Chordata; class Actinopteri; order Perciformes; family Nototheniidae; genus Notothenia; species Notothenia rossii. The sequence continues at coordinate 53,597,112 of NC_136910.1, forward strand.
TGAAACAAGAATAAAAGGAGAGCCCCGTGACTTTGTGAGTCAAAGTTCAATCAGATGAATTCACGGGTCATGACCAGAAGGGAATGAGTGTCGCGCCGCTCCACATAGAAACAAGTGGGGAAAGAATTTCAGTCTTCCGGAGCCACGAGAAGGAAAGGGCCAGTCATAAACCGTTGCATTATTTTATATCAGGCTTTACATCTACAGGCCTGGTTACAATTGTACTTACATGTACTTGTACATTTTTCCCACCAGACTGAGACTATTTTTCTGGTTTCCTGCAAAAAAGATTACAATCAATGTTGTTGTAAATCATTAAGGCTGCGGAAAAAAATCCCCTGACATTTAGTTTACAGAAGAAAAAAAGTTTGTCCTCGTAGGATTTTAGAACAGCTTATGCTTAAAGGAAACCTATTATTCAAATGTTCAAGTTAATTTTTACATGTTGTGCCTCTATTGTGACATGTCTCCATGTTTTAATGATTGTGAGAGAAACGTTGGGATTGTAAGCAGACCATTTGCATGCACAACAACCTAATAGAGGAAAGGGAAAATCCCCAAAAGCATAACAGGGCCTCTTTAACATCTTCTACCATTTGTTTGGGGCCCTGAAATGAGCAACTTTCTCATCAACATAAGGTTGTCGTAGCTTATACTCTTTTAAATGTCTGGATTATTGAGCATATAAACACACTAGTGCTGTAAATAGAGAATTATGTGTCATATTCGTAGCTAAGCTTGGCTGCAGATATTTGCAGTCGATGGCACCAACCTCTTGGAAACACTACGAAATACTTTCAGCACTTTTTATGATCCTAATTTTAAATTGTGACACACCTGTACTCTGAGAGAAAGTTGTAGGTGTCCTGGGAATACCACAAACACAGCTTAATTGTTTCATAAGCGCTTTTACTACTTATCAAACTGCCTTTCAGCACATATACCATTAAATATTTTTATTTGTTGGCTTGGCTCCAGCGACAGTATTGTGGGAAATAGCCTAGGGCTGGGGAAGATTGCACAGATAAGTCAGTCGTAAATGAGTTTGGCAACACTCAAAAGACGCAACTGTTGCTAAATTGGCAAGCAGGTGCAGGTAGCTGTAGAGTTCAGCTGATGGTAAGTCTCACATTGCCAGACCTTTGTCTTCAGTGCTGTCTGCACTTGTTTGTATTTCATAAAACCAATCATGATCTTCTTGAACAAGCCACAGTGATGGTGCCCTTGGGAAAAAGGATAGCTAAGATAATGGAAATACAGGAGAATGCAAGCTGTCTACAGTGAGTTGGGCTAGTTGTTGGTGGACTGGTTACTAACTTTGAACCTTATATTTAAGGCATATTTAAGGCATATATTTAAGCATTAATAAAACAATACCACAAGCATCTATTTTGAACAGACAAGAACCTCGTATAGAGTCTCAATCTTCTCAGGACGTACTTAATGACCACAGATTTTATTTGAACAATCAAGGCAACAAACTTGGTATTAATAAATTAACTCACATGGCCTTAGTTGGTGACGGGCCTAGGGAAAAAATATCACCCCTCGTAGACGAACATTATCTACAGAGGGTGATCACAGCGACTCTCTTTGACAGCAGTGTGTCCGACGCTTCAGCTAACGGTTGGAACGTTGTCGTACTTAATGCTAATAACTCATAAATCATCAGTTGTAATCAAGTAAAAAACAAATCTGATTTCTCACACCAGTTTACATGCATTTCTTTATTGCAGCACCTCGTGTGTAATTTTGTAAATATTATTTACTGTAGCCTACTATTTAAAAAATTGTGATTGAGCATGATTAGTCAGAGATTATTAATGTGAGCAACGTAATAAAAATGTTTAATCAATTGACACTACTTCTTAATGTTGGCATGTGCTGTGGTGATCCCAGGAATGTAAACCTGTTCTTGCTCTAATGCTTCTCTAATACCCCCCCAGTCACCGGGCCTCCACCTTTCACAAGGGCCCCGCCAAGTCAAGCATGATGGGGCTGACTCTCAGGGGTTTGTGGGGCAGAGGTACGCTGACTGAACAGCTGGCGGGGGTCACATGCCAAGATCACGCTTCTGCCTCTGTGGATCTAACATGCAACAACTGAAACGTGTTATTGTAGTGTGATTCACATTAGGTGCGCTCCAGCAGTCACGTGCACCGCAGAACACTCCACATACAGCAAGGTCGTGTTACATTTTTACAACAAACCTAAGTAATCCTTATGTATAAAAAGGAGGCAAAAAATATCATAAGAGGAATGAAAAAAGGATATTTTGCTATTTTATAAACCTTTTTGATCCCAAATACGTTAAAATTGTTTTGTTACAGCAATTCAAATAAATTAAATACAGTTTTGTATTTTGTATTAACCATAAAGGATACTAAAACAACGTACATACAGTAGGTTATACTTGCTCATAATGAGGAAAGACATTTATATACGGTACAGGTATATAAAAAGAAGACCGCTTTTGTTTGCTATTTTAGATTAGTTTATTAGATTAGATATATTGATCCCAAACTGGGAAAAGTATAAATATACATATCGCGTTCATTTTTAGCTTGAGTACGTTTAACCTCCGATTCCAATGTCTCGCAGGTGTTGAGTAAGAACTCGAGATTTATTGTGGAAATAATTGATGTGATATGTGAAACTGGGATGTTTGACAGCTTTAAGTGCTGTGGAGATTAGCCACAAACCATAACTCATTACTGATTGGTTGACGGGATCATTTATTCTCCTGGCACTGTATTTCAATAACCATTAACATGCATGCATTTAGACGCAATCTTGACATAAATGTGCCAAACATATGTCTGAACGTTACCATGAGGAGGTTGTTATGTAAACGTTTCTGATATTTAGCTCCAGGCTCAAACTGAAAAGATGATAAGATCAAAGAGATCACGATCAGCGCTGCAGGACCGTGTTCTCACATGCAACATGCAAAACACCATGCATGTGGACATGCACATTAGTCTCTGTATGCATTTGATATGAGCCTTTACAAAAGTGACATGAATGCATGACATATGATATACTGTATATATATAACACCAGGGGCAAGCTGTAGAAGAACATTATTTACAGTGTGTCTGTTGCTTATGGTATCAGAGGAGTGTTGTGCATGGGTACAGTGAAGCTGTAGTTTAATCACTATTTTTACATGCAAAAATGTATCAAATGATTAAGAGTCTGCATTTTGACGGTCTTCAAGCTCATTAGTTCGAAGCATTGCATTAGACAAGCTGTATGTGAAAGGCCCATTTCGATAAAACTTCTTTAGTATAGCAAAGAATGTTGCGAACATATAACTTTAAATACTGATCACCAGTTTCTGTCTTGCCTTTACTTCGAATCAGTTGCGTCTTCAAATATATTCGTAAGCATGGCTATATACTGTAGCTGACACGAAAGACCAATGAAAACTTGCACAATTTAAACAAACAGACACACACACACACACACACACACACACACACACACACACACACACACACACACACACACACACACACACCCTCACACACACACACACACACACACACACACACACACACACACAGGAGTTTGTTTAAATTGTGCAAGCTAACTACATTGCTCTCCCTGACTCTCTGATGGATACATTGGCTCAGAAGGAGGATATCAACCCTGAGCTAAATTAAAGCCCAACAATTTGACTTTATAAGGTTGACAGAAATATGACTCCAAATCATTAACGATGCTTCATAAAAATGTGGAATCTCAGGGAGAAGGCTGAGGTTGTCGCCAAACTGGACAATGTTAGCATTGCTGTTATGAGCTTGTTAGGAGGGCAATGTTAGCATTTAGCTCAAAGAACTGCTTTAACTAAGTCCCACAGAGCGGTAGCTAGCACGCATCACTGTGGACCAGACAACATGATTATTGATTTTGTTGTATTAAGACAAGGCAAGGCAAGGCGAGTTTATTTATATAGCACATTTCAACACAAGGCAATTCAAAGTGCTTTACAAAAATGAAAGACATTAATAGCATATTAAAACATATTATAAAATGATATCTAAAAACACTAATTTAAAAGCAATGATATAAAATGACAAAGATTCATGAATAAAAGTTACAAGGCAGTGTGAGATACACACATTTGAAATGTTTAGGTCTGACTCTCAATCATTGCTAACTTTTTAGCAGAAATAGTTTTCTATCACCTCCCTTTCTTTCCTCTTTCTTGTTTAACTTGTCTTTTAGAAAGACAAGTCCCATCTGCAAACTTGAAATACATATTCAGAAGATGTAGGTAGCATCAATGTCATTCCCTTTCCTAGCTTAGACTGTAAAATATCGACACATTTAGCAGGCTTTTCTTGTAACTACGTCCAACGCCAGGTCTGTTGGGTTTAGAAAATCTTAAATGTAAGTATCGAGTAAAACTTAAAGCTGAGCTGAGCTCCAATGCACAGAGTCCCCTTTTCTGAACCAATAACAGACTGTGATGGGAGCCAGGGCCTCTGACAGGTCACACTGCCTCTGTTCTCACTGCAGGAGAAACCACAGATGGATTTGGCTCGATGATGAAACTCATAGGTATTTCTGGTATGTGGCAGCTGTATCATTTGGCATAACAATGCACCTTGCTCTGTTTGTCATTATGTAAGACAAGTTCTACCAATGAAAGCTTGGGGAGACTGCTGTGTGCTGCACTTTATCGGAGGTGGGGAGGTTGCACATGATGAACCTGATGACATTATTCTTCTCCTCCCCTTAGTGCTACAACTTAGTCGATGTACGAAATCTGCTTTGTACCCTCCTCTCCATTAAGTCAGGGTTTAAGAAGGGACCGTAGAATCCATCTCGACTGAATTTCAATGAGACACATGGGAAGCTAGTTTTGAGCACAAGCTATTATTGGAAAATCACCTGTATTAACATCATATTCCAACAAGAATCTGATGTACTTTGATGGCTACATTGTTGTTAATGTGAACCTCTTCGTAAATTACTCATCAGTGCTATGGCGGCTACAGAAATACCGCAAGGAGATCGCATGGATTGTGATTGACTAACTGTGTTTCTTCCTATACTTTAAGTGTTATACCTGGGTGGCGATTGTTGAGAGTGAATACATTATAAAGCAACGTCATTAAACTGCAAAAAGGCATTAGAAGTTACTTGGATGTAGCTTCAGTTAACAAAAACACATTCTTTGGACGACACTAGAGGTAAATGGAGTAATATTTCTAAGCAATAAATATCACCATCGATCGACCATAGCATTCGCTTTGCAACGTTGCCAGTTGATTTCCTACATAAAGAATATCCCACATATTGTTGGTATTACAATATATAAAATGTTATGATAAATATTTAAATTTGGCTCTATGCTAACTTTTTGTAAATTTAGAAGAAATCTACAGACGAAATAGACACATTTAGAAAAGTAAACACAACAAAGGTTTTCTTTTCACCATTCTTTAAGTAGAAAGCAAAATAGCTTAAACTCAAATGTTAAAAAGTGCATGTTTTTCCCTGTAGTGTCTCACCTTAACAGGGAAGATGTATTACAAGTAAAACACAACCTGATTACAAGTGTTTCTATGAATGTTGTAAATCTTATGCTTATCAAACATATAACGTAGGTATATGACAGAACCATTTGACTATAAATCTAGGCTGGCTACACACTTTTTAAAGCCACATTTAAAATGTATACATAAGGGGAATTGCGTGATGCTCAGAACATAGATTTCAAGGAACTATTCCTCTAACATGTCCATTTTAATCTTCTATATAACTCCGTATGAACATCATTTAAAGGTCTAAATCGCCCACCTTTCTGTATTAAAACAGTTAAAAAGGTATGAGTAAATTCAACAAAAACACAACAGATGGACTCAGAAATGTTTTTTCTAATTTCGTCCAATCAATGGCTGTGTACTGTTCTTCCCTAACACCTGCCATGAGACGGGCCCACCCATCAAAGCGAGGCGGTGATTATCATTAGTTTCTATCAGAGGAGCACCCTGCTCTGAGCATTTTATCTCAGAGCCAGACTTCCTCGGGCCTCTCCGGAGTTCCTGATATAGGCGTAGCAGTTAATGAGGGAAATACCCAAAGTTAAATCGAGCATGGAAGCCTGAGAGGGGCGAGAGGGAAGAGGGAGAGGCTGGAACGTGAGAGGAAAAGTATCAGGAGAAAGAGAGAGGGATGCCGGGAGGACGGAGAGGCGTCTCTGCTGTGGCTGTGAGGGTCTCTGGCATGATGATTTGGGACAGAAAATGAAAATCACATTGCCAGGGATTTCTACACTGCTGCAGTGTCCTCTACAGCTGCTTCTGGAGGAGGATACCTGGGATTTCATACAAGGAGAGTCACACTTTCTTCATTTTTAATCACATTTCTGCAAGAGGAGTTCTTCACGGTGTGGATAACTCTGAGAGTACAATCATTTTTTAAGGCAAGATCGGCGGATCAGTGTTTTTGTGTGCTGTGTATCTGCTGTTTCTGATCAGGTGCAGAGCTTAGTCGACTGCTGGACAGGGAGTCTCAGCAATTTGTTCACAGTGGCTAAGTTCTTCACTTGTGCAGAGGTGATGTATGACAGACAAGCTCATTACTCACTTTAATGTACATAATGTTTTCCAAAAATGTGAATGATTTTGAAAAGTCTCCCACAAAAAACTAAGGGAATCTGAAGATGTTGTGCTCAAACTGTAAACAAGTAGGTTATTAGGTAGATAATTAAAGTCTGATCAAAGAGACCAAAACCAACAATCAGTTTGTCCTAGCAGCAAAACAGTGTTAGAAGTAAGTCAAAAATAAACTACATGTGAGTGTGTGTTCATGGTAATGAAGGAGCATCAGTGTAGCTCCCATGTTTTGTAATAGAGAACATGAGCTCTATGGCACAGAGGAAGAAGATATGTAGGTTGTTGATACAAGGTTTGTTACTTTTACATGTGTGCAAGCCTGAAAATACTCCATAAGAAATACATGATTGTTTGAGTTTGAGCTGACCTGTTTGTGTAGTTTCTAAAAACTACACATCCTGGCTGTTATAGCACATTGGGCTCTTTATATAATCGAAGGGTTAAATGGGAAAGGCATTGAGTGCTATTGACAGGGAAGGATAGTCATAAAAAATTGAGGTACAGATTCATAAATAGTTGGATTTGGTCATTTTCGGGGGATTTGTTAACATCAAAAAACATTATTCACAATTATTTATGTAATTATTAACACCATATCCAAAATGCATTAACACAGCCATAATTATTGAACATTTAAAAAACAAGCTACATTATTTTATTTTTTCATAATTTATGTTGAATAACATCTACTTTATTATTAATGAAACATTAATTGAACGTAATTGATTTGTGTCAATGAAGGGACAACAAGGTTGTGTATTTCAGCTGTCAAAGACAAAAACAAGACAAAAAGAAAAGTATCTTTGAAATACAGGATGTTCCCAGAAAGAAACATTCAGGATTTTGTCTCCCTCTGTCTTTGTACATGTGACATAGATTATCTTGGAGAAGAATAACATTTGCACCGGCATGCATTATCAGATGTAATCAGAAGTTTTGTGTTTCCTTCCCTGTGTTGTGCGGAATGACGGACAATTTGTTAATGATTGATAATATCATCATATACATCAAAGTGTATTGGATATATAACAAGTGTCCAATGCCTGTGACAATGAAAATAAAGGAAATGTGTTTTGCATGAGGGTTGAATTCCTGCCATGTTTTGTTTAATGTGCAGAATTTGACACTTCTCAGAGGCTTTGCACGGTGCCACCAGGGGCCACATGTGGATTACTCCCAGGAAACATCTGGCCTCCCTCTGGTGCCTTCTGAGCTGAGCGCAGTTAGATCTCACACACTGGCTCAGTTCAGCAGGAACAGGAGTCACGTCAACACACAATGTTTTGTCCTGAATGCCGAGCCAATGATCTGTGGTCACATTCAGGGAGGAAAAGTACAGGGATCATGTGGGATTTCATTTGGTCAGTTAGCATAATACTAGTTAAGTTAGCAAAAATGTTTTTCTTTTCTTCAAAAGTTCTCTACAGTAAGTACTTCTTTGTTTGGCAGATGTTGTCCATACAGTACTGTATTATATATTTCAGGTTAATATATCATAAGATTGTGAGCTCTCTAAGATAATTCACACTTAAAAGATTATCTAAACGTTATTAAAATGAATTAAATAATAAAAAAACTAGGTATTTCCCCACAAATTGCTCTTGCTATTTACTGTAACCTAAGAAAATGTGTTTAAACAAAGACATATTTGAAGTAATTTCTGTACCAAACCTGGCCTAATATTCTCCTCTTGCTACAATAAATCCAATGAATATTTTCTATCAAGAACATTTCCTATAGGCTATAGTAGTACGTATTGTATACAATCTATGTTCAACATCACTTGAGGCACTACATATAAGGCCATTTATATATCTCTACTAGGGGGTGTTAACTGGTTATTGTTTTTTTTTTTATTAATAAGGGAATCAATTTATGGAGGAAAAATATCAAAAAAAGGTAATGACGTAGTAATGGTGTAGTACTAGTTTCCATCCTCTAGAGGGCGGGCGTGTTCCTAAAGGGTGCCACACGAAAAAAAGAAGAAGAGAATGCGGAACAACAAGAACACTTCGGTAACGTGCTCAGTGCAGAAAATAAAGATTTAAATGTACATTACAGCGTGGAAGTTACTCACAAACATCTCTAGTCTGGAGACTTTAGAGACTCAGATATGTGCTCTAATGGACACCGTGGTGGAGGAAGCGGTGGCGGAGCTCGGCAGACTCCTGGCCGCTCAGCAGTGCTCTTCCCCGGCTACAGTCTGTGCAGTGAAGAGCGAGGAGGAAGAGCGCGAGGTGACTCCACCGGGGGGGAGACACCTGTGTGATGATAATACTATAACGGTAAAACACACACTGGCTCAATACTGTTTTGTTTGTTGGTCTATTAATGAACTGTCTCGTGCTCCATGCTTAAGTGTTAGCCAAGTTTTAATTAAGCTCTTGTTTGGGTACATACACTGTGTCTGTCTACTATATTCAAAATTCCCCAAATAATTCCCCTACAAATGCAGATGTTACTCCTTGAGTTCGAGTTACATTTGCTAAAAACTACACATCCTGTCTGCACATAATTGTACTTGTTTTACGGACTTGTAACCGAGTATTCCTTCACTCTAGTATTTGTACTTCTTCCACCTTTGCACCAATGTTATAAACATTCAACTTGGCTAACAATAAGTTACATGTAACTAACTACACGTACTCAAGTAGCCTACTACTGTATTTTGTACTTATAAAATACTTACTTTATCATGCTTTATCTTAACTTGAGTATTTCCATTTTATGCTACTTAGTTCTTCTACTCTACATTGTTGAAGAAAAACAGTGTGCTTTTACTGTACTACATTTCTTTAACACTCATTAACAGCTACTTTTTACATTTCAAAACACCTGACCTTTCTTAATATAATGATATGATTTAGTTCTATAACTAACTCCTCTCGTGGCTCTTCATTCTTTATATCTTGTAACTATACAGAACCAGTTTGCATCCCTCATGGAAGCACGGACCAGAGCTGCTGTAGAGAAGATCCTAATGCTTCTGAAAGTGTCTCTGTGTAAAGCGGCAGAGCAGAGGGCTGGGAGGAAGGATGATAAGAAGCAGAAAAATAACAAGAAGCGGAAAGCAGGGCAAGTGGCTGCGCCCAAAAAGCGTGAGTCAGTTAACAGATTGAGTATCTGTGTAGAGGCTTTGTCTGTTCACATACTTTTTTTGTACATAAAACAAGGTTTATGTTAGAGTTCTTTGTTAAGAAAAGAAAGGACAATGACCACATGTATAACAATGGCATTAAGCCAGATACTATTTCATATGGTGTCTTTAAATCCATATGAAATACTGACAAAAAGCACCTGCCCTCGCACTGACTGGGTGAAGACTGCTTCGTAGGGTCAGTATTAGTTGGACTTTGAATTCTATTAAAACTGAACCACTATAATTCTCCTCCCACAGACAGACAATTGTATTGTATTGTTATTGTATTTTTAAAGCTGAATGCCAACACATTTTTTGATTGAACCAGAGCATTTTGGAGATTATCACATCAAAGTCCCTTTAACCCTTGTGTTGTGTTCGAAAGCTGTTACCGTTCATGGTGTTCGCGGGTTCATTTTGACCCATGATTTATTTCAGTCCAAAACACACAAAAAAAAATGACTATCATCCAATATTGTTTTAACTAAATCATAACTAACTTATTATGCATTCATAACCATATAATCCTGTTGTAATTTAATGTTATGGCCCAAAACACATTACACCACATATTGCCCACATGCATGTGTGAGTTCAGGTTCAAGTGTTAGTGTACATATTCTTTGTGAAAGGTCGAGTTCTCGTGGGGGGAGGGGGCAGAGCGATGGGAGACCAGGTGCATGTTGCAAACAAATATTGTTACAGTGGATGAAGGGGGTGGGGGTGGGGTGTCTAAAGTCAAAGATGAATGTTGATTGGGCCAAATTTGACCCGAACACCAAATTATACACTTTACTTTCTAGAGACCTTCAGCCTTGGCTAAAATGATCAAAATCAGTTTCGTAGTGTTTATGTAGCTGTTCTGGAGGATATCATGAAGCCTTGTTCCGATAAAAAAAACTAGAGCGTAGTTATTATATAATTTGAACTTGAAACGGGTCACGGGAGACCCCAACACAACATAAGGGTTAAGAGGGATTGCATTGTTTACAGGAAATAACGTGACACATCTTGTTTTACATAATCTTTAGCCATTATTGCGTTCACTGTTTGGGTTAAATGTACAGTTCATCAGCTGTTCTGTACTGTTATTGCTATGCATTGAATATAATATGAGAATCCATAACATAAAACAGCTTCCTTCATTTTACTAACTGAAAGAACTGATCTGAAGAAGAAGTTATCTAGTTTGATAACCATTTCAGTTTTCTTTAAAGTCTTTTGTGGTAAAGTAAGCAGTTGTTGCAGTTAGTAAAGAGCTTGTAATTGATTTAAAAATTCTATTTTACAATTGTGAAACATATTTCCTTGTCTTACAAACAATTTGTTTTCTAAATGACCAAAAGCACTTTGTGTACATTGGATTGGATTGTTTAAATTGATGTCTGTTTATTTTTTGCAGCAGATTCAGACACACATGAGAGTAACTCTGGGACCCCGTCTGAACCTGGAGCAGCCTCAGAGCCGGAGGTAACGGAGCAAGAGGTAACGGAGCAAGAGGTAACAGAGCCGGAGGTAACAGAGCCGGAGGTAACAGAGCCGGAGGTAACAGAGCAAGAGGTAACAGAGCAAGAGGTAACAGAGCAAGAGGTAACAGAGCAAGAGGTAACAGAGCCGGAGGTAACAGAGCCGGAGATAACGGAGCAAGACGTCGTCCAGGAAGATACCGACCCTTCAACTATCAAACCCACCAAGAAGAGCACAGGGCCTTTCAAATGTCCTTCTTGTGACAAACAATTCCGTCTGAAGTGTTGGATGGACCGTCACTACCGGACTCACTCCAAACCTCATCTTTGCTCCGAGTGCGGGAAGGGTTTCGTCGACCAAAGGATGCTCATCGCACACTCGAGAAAACACACCGGAGAAAAGCCTTACGAATGTTCCGACTGCGGGACTGAGTTCGCTTACAAAAGCACCTTCAAAAGACACATGCTTAACCACAGCCTGAAGGAGCGCAGCCTGAAGGAGAAGAGCTTCCACACATGCTCGCTGTGCGAGAAGCAGTTCGAGGGGCTCATGACGTTTCAGCGGCACAGGTGCTGCGCCTTGAAAAAGACGTTCAACTGCTCGCTTTGCCTGGAGACGTTTACGTGCAGCCAGAGTTTGGTCGATCATGAGCAGCTGCATCCAGGCGCCAGATATTACGTGTGCGAGGTTTGCGGCGAGCGTTTCTTCTCCACCTCGTCTCTGGCCACACACCGGGTGACTCACGCGGAAAAGAAAAAATGCTGCGAGGAGCTCGGCCTAGGAAGCAGCGACCCGAGCGTCCTGAAGCATCACCTGAGCAAACACACCGGAGAAAAGCTCTTCTCCTGCCAGGTGTGCGGTAAAGGCTGCAGTCACCAGAGCGCCCTGAATCACCACATGCTAACACACACTGGGGACAAACCGTATGTCTGCGAGACCTGCGGGAAACGCTGCAGCCACTCCAGCGCGCTCGTGAACCACATGAGGGTCCACACGGGGAAGAAACCGGGGAAGCCTGTGTGTAATATCTGCGGCAAAACATTCGTCCGCTCGGTCAAACTGAAGTACCACATGACCGTTCACACGGGGGAGAAGCCTTACGCCTGCGACCTGTGTGATAAAAAGTTCAGCAACCCCAGCAATCTCAAGAAACACATGAATATTCACTCGGGGGAGAAACCGTACGCCTGCAACATCTGCGGCAGGAGGTTCGCTCAATCCGTGGGCCTCAAGCTGCACCGGCGGGTGCACACAGGAGAGGAGCCGTACTGCTGCTCAACCTGCGGGAAACGATTCATGTTCAGCGGCAACTTCAGGAAACACGAGAGGGCTCACCTGCAAAAAGAGACAAGAGATGGACAGTCTGAAAAAACTACAGTGTAAAAATAAAAAATGTCATTGCTGAATGTTAAAGGGGCCCATATGCTATTTTTCAGGTTTACATTTGTGTTGGTGCCTAGTCTACTGTGACATGTTTCCAGCTTTAATGGTTAAAAAAAGTATTTATTCGTCAATAGTATCAGAATTCCGGAAATACACTTATCTGCTTTCTTGCAGAGAGTTAGACGAGAGGAGCAAAACCACTCTTATTTCTCTACAGTAAATATGACGTTACAGCCAGCAGCTACTTACATTAGCAAAAAGTCTGGAAACAGGAAAACATCTATCTTGGCTCTGTCCAAAAGGAACATTATTTTGTACAGATTATACAACAAGTTCATGCTTTTTTTTTTTTTTAACATACAGAGAGGCTTAGGGGTCGTATTTTTAATAAGATAGGATCATGTCTCCTAGCTCCAACCTCCTTTTTAACAGAGATAAAGCAAGAAAGTGGATTATCTTGTTTTTTCTCAAGATGTCAAAACTTGTTGTCATGGATATTGGAGCAGATGGACCCAAACACAGGAGTCAGGTCCAACAACAGGATACTTGAATAGAATAACTTGTTATGCATGGTCTGTGCTGGCAGGGCTAAGCAGAACCAAACCAAAGACTGATCTTAAAACCAAGAAGAGTTGAAGGGCAGGTGGAGAGATGGGTGGAGATTAAGCTCAGGTGGGAGGATGAGGTGATTAGTTAGGAGAGCAGGGAAGGAGCTGATTGGCTGGGAGAAAACTAGGAGCAGGAAAGGGCTAACGATGCTGATTCAGAGCAGGTGTGTGAGGGAAAACACAGCAAACAGATCAAATAATTTAGACAAAAGGTAAAGCTTAGACCTTCAGAAAAATATGTTTTTAATAAAATGATTTCTGATGCAATGATGTTGAATTTAATGAAAATACAAAACTAGAAAACTGTTTTTATTGACATTAAACTGAGCTCAATAAAAACGTTTTTTTTAAATGTGACATACGATATTACTTTATTTGTCAGATCAAGTCTGAAATTTGACTTGCGTCACAGCTCCATGTCCAACATCAACATACAAATATCCAGACAAAAATACATGGAACACAAACAACAAACATTTAACATAACAGCACAATCAGTGAGATAAAAGCTGCTCAAAGAGCCTTCAGCGTGCATTTGATCTGGAATGTAGCTCTGTATTTACTGTGAGGATTGACTGATGCACAAAGGAGTGCTTCAGTCTGACTTTATTGAATCGTGGGACCCTGTATCTCCGATTAGATGGTAGCAGTTCATATAGTGACCAGAAAAATCCCAGTAAATCAGGCGTTTCTGAAAATGGTCATACCAAAAAAAGACTTTGCACCCCAGCCCTCTACATATAAGATTAACCATTAACCCCTAGAGACTCATATGTATATGTACTGATAAGAATGATACAGTTTGGTCCATCAGACATTGTTTATTCAGTGTGCATTCAGACACATCTAAACAGAGAAATGATTGTGTTCTGTAGGTCATCCACTAGGTGGTGCTAGAGGATCATGTTACCCAAAATTGCACTGTTAAGTCACTACACATACTGCAACAGGAGGACACATTGGAGCTATACACTATCAACAGGTCATGACATTTTAACAAAATCCTCCGAAGAAATGTAAAGAAGTCTTTGAGATTCTGAAAAGGACGTCACTTTACTCAACTACTATTAAAGATTTGGAAGGAGAAATGTTTTGAGTTATCTGACATTTTTACATTTCATCTTGAGTTTTTGATTCAATCAACCAGTTACCTTTTACACTCAGAAATATATATCACTAAACAAAAAAAACTCTTTCCCCAGCTTTTTTAGTCCACAGTAAAGGCAACAAAGACAAATTAAAAAAAAAAAAAAATCACATCACAACAAACCCAAAAACAGGGACAGCAATTTAAGCGAATGTAAAAATCAATCACTTATAAATAGGACTTTGTAAGAACCTTAGAAACTGGATTGGATGTGATCAATAGTCATTACCTGTTTCTCTCCAAAAAGTTGCTGCATGAAAAAGAAATGAAATGAAACCTTAGCTCTAACATGACTTCACCTGGCTCAGTGAAAAGATCCGTGGTGAATGTGGCTGCATCAGCAACGCCGACGGTTTCCCTGCATGGCGTCCTCTCTAAGCAGCTTACACACATCTAATACCAGTTTATTACATTTAGTATAACCTTTAGTGCAGCGCTGCTTAATGCTGCTAAGAATTCAGTGTTTTCATGGAGATTAAAGTCATACGCACACACACACACACACACACACACACACACACACACACACACACAGCATACACTTCTCCAGCAAAGAGAACCTAACCTGTGTGTCAGTGTGTTTATAGTTGTATAAAAAACAACCATGTCAAAACAGGATTGCATTTACAAGACAACCCTTGAGAAACCCTTTAAACTTCCATTCAATAAAATACATATACAAATAGAAATATAGTAGAATAAATGTGCTTCCTTTGATTTTCTCTTAAATGTAATTTTAGAATATATGGTATGCATGTAACTCAATTGATAACTGAAGGTGTCAGTTTTCCCAATCCGTGCTTGTTGTGTTTTTAATGGAGTTTCATGCCACAACTAGTTAGCCTAATAGTCATATCAGCAACAGTTGTTATGCAAAGCAGATCAACATGTTGTGAATCTTGTTTGAGGATCACGATGCAACAACTCCTAACCAAAATTAAATTGGCTAGAGTTCAGTCCAATTCCGGTTTATCCTCCGCGCTCTGATTGCATCATTTTCAGTTGAAGCTGTAAATCCACTGTAATCCACCTGCTCAACACAAACCGGCAGTCAGACATTTTCTTTCAACCAGCCAACGAAGATAGAGAAGCATTTAGCTGCCAGATATTTGTCATCAGGAGTTAGTGGAGACCAAAAACAAAGCTAAAAAGAGAGCTGAATATTGGTCTCGCTTGCCAGGTGGCCAAACAAAAGGAGACTCCAAATTCATTTCTTTGTTGGAAGTGTAATAAAGCAACTGTTTGCTAACAGGTTTGCTATAAAACGGGTGATAGAGTATATGTATGTTACGTTTCTGTTCAAACGTAGTCTTTACTGGCCCCCATGTGGCCGTTTTTATTACAGGTTAAGATTACAAATATTAAGATTGTAAGATACTTAAAGGAAAATATCACATAGAGAGAGAGAGAGAGAGAGAGAGAGAGAGAGAGAGAGCACATCTTGCTGCCCAATATGTATACACATGCCACAGCCTGAGGGACAGTGAATGAGACACACACACACAAAATCACGCACCTACGCACCCAAAGAAACACAACACACACACACACACACACACACACACACACACACACACACACACACACACACACACACACACACACACACACACACACACACACACACACACACACACACACACACAAACACGTGTGTTGAAGTGTAATTGTATCACTGTATATATATATATCAATAATATGTAAAAATGTGAAATGTATGTTAATGTTGTTAATTATTTTGTATTTTGATGCTTTGGCAACATTGTTTCGTTTAACTTTCATGCCAATGAAGCCCAATTTAATTTAATTGATGGAGTGATAGATAGATAGATAGATAGATAGATAGATAGATAGATAGATAGGTACTTTATTGATCCCAATTTGGGAAATGTTAAGACACTTGGCTACCATGTTCCAAGGGGGCTCCATATTTACAAGATGAAATTAATCATCATGTATATTTATAATCACCATGCATGGGTAAAGCCATGATTTACGTTTTATTTTTAAGGTACAATCGACCATATTGCACCATTGATCTGTTTGAATGCAGACATGAGTTATTGCTTCACTTCATTTTCTGAATCGTCAGCAGATACCTGCGGACGGACCTTATGGTTGCTGCCTGCCAGATTTACCTCCAGTAGCTTTCATTTCTCGTCCAGCATGGCTCCCTGCATGTTGTCTAACTGTGATTAATGGAAGATAGTTTCAGGGGTCACTACCCTGATGGTCAGCTGGAGCCGTGCCGTGACAGAGTGTCTCTGACTGCAGAGTGATAAACTGTGGAGACAGAGAAAAGGCAATCAGCATGCAGAGGTGCTTTCCTCACCATCGTTCGATCCAAGGTCCAGACGTGGCCACGCAGGTAATCATACATTCACTGTCAGAGCCCCTGTACCACGGAGGGTCCTCTCTGTGGAGATCAGGGGAGAACATTCTGTTTTCTTTTTCTTTTAAGCCTATAATATATACTCTTATAAAGTTGTGTAGCCTTCCTATATGCTATCAGAATCAGAAACGGGTTTATTACCAGGTTGACACTTACAAGGAATTTTACTTGTAATGTTTATTTTATTGTCTTTGCTTTCTAATGACTGTTTTTAAATGCCATTTTCTTAATGTTTTTCATTTTTGTAAAGCACTTTGAATTACCTTGTGATGAAAGGTGCTATATAAATAGTGTTGCATACATACAAATAAAACAAAAATTAAAAACACATATAGAGAACTATTTTAAGAACACTATAATAACATTAAAAAAATAATACAAAATATAGTAAAATAAAATATAGCAGTATTTACATTGAAATAGAATGGAATAAATTATGTGCAGTAAAAAAAAACGATATTGTGTGCAGGCTAATTTACTTTTCCATGACCAATGTTTAAGATTTTGTCATCAACTTTTTGTTTAATGATTAAGTCACAAGTATATGCTTTCATATGATTGGTTGGATGTGTGATTGAATGATTGGGTGTGTAATGGGCGGTCAGAAAAATCAACGTGCATCCACTTTAATGCTCAGGCATCGCCGTTTATTTAAAGAAAAACAGACAATTCTAAACTATTAAACAAAAGATTTGAAGCCATACGGCGGATACATTTTCTCATTCACCATGCGGTCTCTATCATACGGTTAATAAAGGATTAACCTTCCACTCATCGTGATCACCTGTCACCTGTCGTCTATTACATGGCCAAAATCAGGCCTATGTGACCTCGCCATAATAATACATTGATAGTCGGCATCAATCAAAACAATAATACATATAAATAATAGAACATCATATACAAAACATTCATAATATGTCATTATAAATATAAATAAGATAGAAATGCAATATGGCTTCAACAGGGTGAATAAATGGATGGGTGAATGGTGGCTAAAAGGATGGATGGATGAAAGGTATATTGGTTGAACTGGTGGGTTGATAAATGAATGCGTAAACCCATTAATTATTTGATGGTTGAATGATAGAGGGGGTGAAAGGATTGATAATCGATAAATAGATGAATGAATGAATGATGGATAACTGGGTGGATGGATGAGTGATCTAATGGAAGGGAGTAGTGGGTGGTTGAATTGATGTGTAAATGTTAGAATAGGTAAAGTAGGGGATGGATATTTAATGCTAATTGGGGTAAAAGGGTGAATGGAAAGTTGAATGGCTAATGGTTTATGGGTTAAAGGATGTTGGATGGATGAATTACAGATGGGTAAAATTAAGGATAAATGGATAGATAGGTGGTTGGATGGATGGGTGAATGCTAGTATGTTTAATACCAATACTGAATGGTAAAATGGGTTAAATGATCAATGGTTGAATGGAAGGATAGTAATGGTTAAAATGATATATGTATGTATGCAGATGGTTGAATGTGTAAAATGATGTATGTATTTTATGGATGGACGGATTCAAATGAATGATTGGATGGTTAAATTGGAAGGTAGAATGTTTAAAACCAATAACGGATGGTTACATGGGTAACATGACCAATGGTTGTATGGATCAATGGTCGAATGGTTATGGATATACTGTATGCATGTATGAATGGATGGTTGAATGTGTTATATAATGGATGGTTAAATGGATGCATAATAGTTGATGGATGGATAGTTAAATGGATACTAGGATTTCGATGAATGGTAGAATGGGTCAAATGACATATGTAACATACAGTATGTATGCATGGATGGATGGATGATAATGAAAGGATAGATCGTTGAATGTTCAAAACAATGGACGAGTGAGTAAAAGGGCGTATGTATGCATGGATAGATGGTACAAAAACAGATGCATTAATAGACGGATAATGAATGAATGGGGTGATAATAAGTGGCTGGATGGATAAATAATTAAAGGCGGGCTAGATCTTGTATCTGGAGCGTTATCACAGGCCACAGAACCCGATCAATGTCACCTGACTGGACATGTGACTGAGAGTGTGAGAGCAGAATGTGATCAATCAATTCAGGGTCCACAGCTCAGTGACATGATGACTCTGACCTTGGATAGACGCCATTAATTAAAACTCTGTCGAGCTCTTTATCACTGGCTGCACCCCCCCCCCCCCCCCCCCTCATGTGGACGGGCCATCAGTCAGTCAGCAACAAGCGGATAATGTGAGTGTTCAGCACGCTTACATCACTGCATTATGCAGCGTGATCCAAACACATGTGGGTCGCATTGTGAGAAGGTGTCAGAGACGATGTGGACGACACACATCCATGCTGAGTCTGCAGGAAGTGAGAAAAAAAATCATCCAAAAATGGTGCTGAACAACAATACCTCGCAGTCTAAGAAACTGGATGTTTTTACACATGGCTGTCAGCTTATGCAGAAAATAAAGGTTTGCACAGGCCTTAAAGTAATAACTTTAAATGCAAAAATCTACATGACACCATTGAAAACCACCAAAGTAACCCTTTGCTACAGGATATGCTTTTCTTGCTGTGTTTTTCTACCACACTTTAAAGAGGCCCTATTAAGCTTTTTGTGGCTTTTAATTTCCTGTAGTGTGTTATATAGGTTTTTGTTCATGTAAATGGTTTGCAAAGGATACAATCCCAAAGTTACCCTGCCTGAAGCCTCCATTGGATTTATTTTTATTTTGGCGACATAGTGACACCCAAGCTTCTATTGGTTAGCAATCCAACACATTGTTAAGCGGTTGACCAATCACAACAGAGCCGGCCAGCTAACCAATCAGAGCAGACTGGGCTCTGGTTTCAGACAGAGGGTGAAAAGAGGTGCTGCAGCACAGGCAGTATGAGAAGAATAAAGATCTTTTTGAACATTAAAGCATGGAGACATGTCACAGTAGAGGAACAAAATACAAATATGAACCTGAAAATGAGCACAACAGGTCCTCTTTAAATTAACTACTGTTAATGTAGTATAATATGATCACAACATTCAGTCACAGCTTGAGGAGAACTCAGAGACTGCAGACCTCTACCAAGGCCAAATGCTCTATGTTGCAATGTTGACATCATAATAATGATATATTTTCACCAATGTTACATCCTTTCACCAAGTCTCAATAAAAGGAGACATGTATTATTTGTCGAAATCTGTATAGATTCGTCGAAAACATTGGCTTCTTGCTGAGGTAAAGAAGATAGCGTCCGATAGATCGGGCTGAATATGTCAGTGGATGGAAATATCTCCAATAATAAAGGACTTGGATTAGGATCATTGGCTTCGCCTTTTGACTTAAGCAATATTAGCACACCTCTCTGGCTTAGGGGCCCCTAACCCCCTGGGGTCCTTGGACCTGTGCCTGGTGAGACCATGCTGTAATCCAACTATGTATTGGATGCTATCGGTGTGATTTAATAAAATATCAAATGTTGATAGAGCAGATATGGAAACCTTGGGTGAATGTAATGCTACCTCATTAGTAAAAGAAGGAAATAAATTAGGAGTTGAAGAAAGTAAAAAGAATAACGAATACAAAAAGCATATAATGAAAAAAGAAAATCAGTCAGTGAAACAAAAGATGTTTTTCGATTAGTTTTATGTGGAATAAGAGCTGTCAGATACTGGTAAGTTATTTCCCTCTGAAATGAAGTGGATGCAAATTATAAAGACTCTCAAAGGGAAAATATTTCACTAGTTACCACCGTGTCAAAACTTTATTTCCCAGCTGTGAAATGACGCAGTGCAATTATCACATTAACACATACTCTGCCTCCGTGCCAATGCAATATATAAATACAAACGATAATAATAACCTAGTTTTATAAAATAAAAAAACATTGTTACTTAACTTTCTATTCTCCTTTAGCTCCTTTTCCTCATAAGGTTCATTCGTAGGGAGTATTTCTTATACAAATCAATGGTCCAAGGGAAAAAGGGTTTCAAATATCTAGAAGATTGCAAAGCCCCTTGAGGCAAATGTGTGATTTGTGATATGGGGCTGCATGAATAAAATTGCCTTTACTTGACTTGCATGCACCAGTAAAGCCAATAACAACAGAATGTCGGTGATGAAGCTGTCCTGAATCAATAGTTTTATAGCAAATGTGCAGCGGTGGCAATGGACGTATTAATTTTTCCTGCGGGGCCTCTTGATGAAAGGATGGCTCATTTTATTGACAGACAGGAAAAGGTCAGAGTGGGGGAATGCCGGCCCCCGAGCCCTTAAAGATGGAGTGATATTTGTTGTGAAGAAAGCCAAACATGGCCTCTAAAGGGAACGGACACCCAGCTGCACTGTTGAAAGGAGAAGAAGAAAAAAAGGGATTTAACTCCATTAGGAAAAGCTGGAAAAGGTCATTTAGCTGATTACCTACTAGGCAGATTAATGACTAAAGGAAGTTCTTTTAACACAGATTCATTTGGTTGTATTTTACTTAAATTCAATATTAAAAAAGAGTAAACATTTATTAAGTATCACATGGCAACCTATCTCTAAGAATGCCTTGAGTAAAAATAGATTAAAATGAGCATACTTTTTAATACAAAAACTGAATTATATAAATAACCACACATGCAATCTATAGGATTACTAAATAATAAAGCACAATAACATGTCTCATAATATGTTATGATCACTTGCCTGATATGTATTGAGCTTCACATTCAACAAACTATTTCACTTTCTTCCCTACGGACCCTAATCTTTAAAACCAAATAAGAACTTACGAAGAATTTAACATGAGAACAAGCTAGCATTTGCTGAAAACAAGAGTCGACTCCTAGAAGAGCGAAAAAGCTGAAACATCTGACAGATATTTAAAAATAGATTGTTTACTTCAACAGGTCGTGTCTAGATAGTAACCCTTAATTTGCAAAACTATTCCTAGAATTGCAGAAACTCTTTGCACGACAACCTATTCTTATCTTTACTCTTCGAGGTCATGCCACAACTCAACTAGAATGTTTCAAGTGGATGGTTACCCTCTGAGACATTTTTACCATACAACCATTAACAATGCTAACATGATTATGGTTAAAATGCAGAAGTGGGAAGG